>NW_011342297.1:202460-203567 GCF_000735185.1 Notothenia coriiceps | reverse complement strand
TAGTTAACTAAATGGGATTTCATATTATTTAGTTTTTCAGAATGAACAAAAACAACACTGCAGATTCAACAGATATCACTATAGGTAGATATTAATAAGAATGAAACTATACATTTACATTTCTTTAAATGTACAGTTCTGTTTCATATGGGTGTTTCCATAGATCTAGTCTCTTTATTTTCCCCTCAAAATGGACCAGATTGATGCATGGGAGCATGCCCCCGGACCCCCCTAGAGGTTCACATGGATAGGTTACCAAATACATATGCACACTTTTTTTTAACAGTAACCTATGTCCATATGTTTCTATTTGGTTAGTAGATTTAAGGGCTATCACTACGGGCAGCAACGCTGTAAATATTGACGATACATCCAGCAAAACGCCCCCAAAAAAAACTGGTAGTGGCCTGGCTGGGTGTATAATTCCCGGCCTGACTTATTGTCCCAGTCCGGCCCTGGCTGCAGGACACTAGGCTTGTTTGAGACGCGTTGCGGCTCGCCTCGAAAGTAGACGAGAATAGCCGATCGCAGCCGTGGGAGGTCTCAAAAAGCTCGCCTGAAGTCGGACAGCTCGGACTCAGCTTCGTCTTCTTCTCTCGGTTTTTTGGCGGATTGCAAACAACTTTAAGGCTTGACTCGGTTTGCATTTATAAAGAATGCACAAATGTGTTTAATCGTTAATGTCAGATATGCACTAAGTAAATACATTTGTTCCTGCTCAAGATTAGATTCAACTTTATTGTTATTGCACATATTACAGGTACTGAGACAACGAAATGCAGTTTAGCTTCTAACCAGGAGTGCAACAAGCAGTAAAGTGAAAAGTAATGTACACAATCTACAGAATAAAATATAGAATGAATTGAATGATGAATAAACAGTGAGGGGTATGAATACACTAGATACACACAGCAGCCTGAGAGCAGTATGAACAGTGTGTATGAATACACTAGATACACACAGCAGCCTGAGAGCAGTATGAACAGTGTGTATGAATATGCTAAGATATATAAAGTATGAAAACGGTAAGACAGTGCAAGTATAGTATAAAATATATGGATATTAATTTCATGATGATAAACATTGTGGAACAATGATGAAAAATGT
>NW_011342297.1:172234-202452 GCF_000735185.1 Notothenia coriiceps | reverse complement strand
ACGATACATCCAGCAAAACGCCCCCAAAAAAAACTGGTAGCGGCCTGGCTGGGTGCATAATTCCCAGCCTGACTTATTGTCCCAATTCGGCCCTGGAGGAGCGGACAGGTTTCCGGGCCGGCGATACAGCAAGAACAAGCAAAACTCATCCTGAGCACACACAAACACTCACAGCCGAAGTGAAAACAATAAGTGTGGCTTGATATTGAGTAAGAAAAAGGTTTATAACGCTGTGAGAATGGCTCTGCGGAAAGCATTTCTCAGAGATCCCAACTGGTCTATTACCAACGTTCAGGGAGCTCTCTGCAAGTCAATGGGGACTCCCTGTTAGTTAGCCAAGAGATCCTGGTGTGTGAGGTACTCCGCGGATTGGTCCATTTGGGCCAATCCGGTCATTTGTTGTTGATTTGGGTATTCACACGTCAGAAAACCCAGGAAGAAAACAATGGAAAATGAGAAATCTCCCACGAGGCGTTCCGAGTAGTGTTCATTTCGTTGACTAAAACTATGACGAAATATGTTCGTCAACGACCTTTTTTTCCATGACGAAAACGAGACGATGACGAGACGGCACCAACGGCAGTAAACANCATCCGAACGTTATCGACTCGACTCAGCCATAAGTCTTATGCCGCCCTGCACGCTGGCAGATGTGGATGCGCAAATCGCCGTGATTACCCGTAGCTAGTAAACTCCAGCGGCCACTCTCCTCCTGCTCAGTGTCGATCATGGCCTGACCATTCTTACTTAAGTAACCGAAGTACGCGTGTCGGCCCCGCGCCCACTCGCTCACTTGTAGTGTCGCTTATACTTGAATAACGCTTACACTACTACCCGATACACCACGACCAAAAGTCATCATCACTACAGATCAAACCCCTGCGGTTACTGCATCACTCGCCACTTCAAAATCCAAGAGGTAAGACTAGCAAGTGCACGCCAACTTAGCGTAATCGAAAAAAAATGGACGTATTACATGTATACAACCAGATTTTATATATGCCATCATTTTATGCAGATTTTCGAAAAACGTCGGTAAGTTGTACAGGTGATAACGACACATGTGGTCTGTAATGCCGAAAAAGTAATATGGAGTTTAGTACCGCACATTTATTATATTTTTAATGATTGGCCTGGTGATCTTGACGTCAGCGTCAGGGAATCCACCCACCCTATAAGTAGCTTGCGCCACGTTGCAGCGTCATTCAAACACCTCTTCTCGCTTCAGAGCACATCTCGACATATCAGTAGCCGGGCTAGCTTAACGGTCCACAGACTGAACCCAAAGCTAACTTTCGGTCGACGGGCGCTCGCCGGCTACTTTTCTGCTTCTCAAGAAGACTGTTAATACTAACACACCAGTTAGTGTTGCAATCTACCTCGCCGTTTCTTTCTTCGGAAATAAAGGTAAGGTTTGGATTTTTCAAGCTAGTGACACACCTGTTGCTAGCTTGCCTTCCCTCACTACCGACACCAAGGTAGCGAGGACGTTTTTTATTTTTCTCTCTCACACCAGAGGAGGGGAAGATAAAAAGGTATTAACAAACCAGTTAATATTCTTTGAGAATAAAATTCTACACCGTCGCTTTTTCTCCGGATTAACGACAGGTGGGGAAATAATTTTTTCTCGGCAACGTACCTGTTACGAGCGGGTCCTCTCCACGCCGTCACCACGGCGAACGAGATGGACGCTTCTCTCCCTCACACCAGAGGAGTCAGGGACTCGGAGGCTCGGCTCTGCGGCTACCTGTTAAGTTCTGGTTGGTTTGGGGATTTTCGAGATAAGCATGTCTAGCAATACGGGAGCTTCAATATCCCATAGTGAGACATCGAACGGAGTGTTATGAATGAGAACTATAGGTTACTTACGTAACCCCAGTTCTCAGAGTAACATGAAGTGAGATGTCTCACCAGACGGCCCTCCTTGCTAAGGTGAAGCGAGAAGAGGTGCTTATTTTGAATGACGCTGCGACGTGGCGCAAGCTACTTATAGGGGGTGGATTCCCTGACGTAGACGTCAAGATCACCAGCCAATCAGGATTGGCGTAATGAGATTGATGCTTCTGTTTGCTCCGCGATGAGGTGCATCCCATAGTGAGACATCTCACTACATGTTACTCTGAGAACTGGGGTTACGTAAGTAATCTATAGTTTTTGAGACACTGATATTAACGGGGAAATCCTGCAGGACTCAAATGCCTCGTCGGGGGTAACGCTGCCTTTCCCGCAGCGTTACCCCCGGTCTGCACGTTGTTTCTCTTTCAGAAACACAGAGGACTGTTTGTATGATGCGATCACAGACACGCTGCAAATGGTGTCCTCCAAAAGTCGAGTCCAGTGTCTATGGAGTGTCATTTTTATTTGTTATAGATTGGGAAGATTGAAAATCGGTAGGGAAAGCCAGCTAAGTCGGTAGGCGGTAGAAACATGTCAAAAGCGGTAGACTATCGCCCAAATCGGTAGGGTTGGCAGGTCTGTAATAATATTACTTTGCATACAACACATGGAATTGTTGTGTGTGTGTGTTCCAAGTGAATCTGGAACACACACCATCCCTGGTCTAGTGTCTGTATTATACTGTTTATATGAATACCTGTTTTGTAGTGTATTACATTTCTATACTACTGCATGTAGTGTTTACACACACACATACTGTTGATACTGTATAGAGTTTTGTAACTCTAAATGATTTTATTAAATATAATAATCCTGACTATAACGGGTTTGAGGTTTTTTCTGTCTTTTTATTTTTGCGCATTGGTGTCCCACATGTTCTGCTCCCTTTGCACAATCTATCCTGTCCGTCTCATAGGATTTAAAAAATAGAAATTCTCAAACTTAATTTAATTAAGGATCTGTCAAAAAAATTCTAACAATACTTAGTCTGCTTTAATACTGATGTACAGCCCAATGCCTCGATTTATAATAGGCTCAAATAAGGGATTAGAGCATGGAGACAAAGACTGATGGACAGCAGAGACACAGGCACCTATCTCATTTTACCCATGTTCTTATGATTCATTTCCAATTAGTCAGAGTGCCTGTTTATCCTCATATAACTTTCTCTTCATGGAAATCCATAAATCAATTTCTGGCAGCGAGTGAGACGGAGTCAATACATTCATTTAACCAGGTGACAAAGACCACTTAGACATTTTCAAAACACATTCCCTTATCCAAACACACAATTCCTCTTTATAAAATTAGAAGTAAAAGCGAAGAGAATAGGTTTCAAGCATGACCATGTCGCCTTCTTCCATTCAGGTGATATCCATTGCAGTAACACACCTGACTGTCTGGATGTGGCTGTGGGTATCTATCAGGAGGCACAGCAAAAACTGTAGTTTGACATTTAAACGTTTAAAAGCTGGTGTGCAGATATCAATCACTCACCTTTTCTCTGCAGCCTCACCTTATCTGAGGGACACGGTAATATTCCACATTACAATCAGTTGAAATTCATACTATAGAATCAAACCTTCTCAGGGTCACGGAGACGGCCAGTCACTGACAGGTTTTAAAGGAAAGGTTGTACTTATATTTCCTGGTTTGACCACAATCTCATATCCCATTTCCTCCATGCGCTTCATGCTGCTTAATCCTGACACCCAGGCCTTGAATTGACCGCTATGCTCTTTTAGACTTCTAAAATAGTTTCCTTGGCTTTCACTGTTACAGAATGAATTGCCTGAAGTTTGATTTGACGCTGGCTTTCTCGCTTTGATGAGAGGTTCCATATCAAAGGGAGCAGTGAAATCAAAACTGCAAGAATAGCAGTGACTCATGCACAACAAAAAAACATTCGAGCTTTTTGGCATATCTAGAGAGGAATCAGGAATCCCCTCAACACAAGTTACACTCAGTCACCAACACTTAGATCTTCTCACTATTTCATTAAGTTGCACTCTTAAAAGCACATTCTCAGGTTCATAATTTATGTTGTGCCTCTTTTCATCCTCTGTCTGAAACCAGAGCCCAGTCTGCTCTGATTGGTCAACCCCTCTGTTGGCTGATTCTCTGTCTGTTATTTTAGATGAAAATAAGGAGCCCCTCCCCACGCCCCTCTGAGAGATATTTGTTTAAAGAGAACACAATGGTGCTCTAGGAGGAGATTCAGGTGATCAGGTGGGGGAGGGGGGGGGATTACCTTGGTTGGTGATTGGCTAATGGTTACATAAGCCAACAAATTGTTATGACATCATAAAGTGGCTAAAATCTGATCAGCTCATTTTCAGACAGGTTTTTATATAAATGGATCAGAACAAAAAGTGAGCGAATATTTTTTTCCTGAAACGTATAGACATGTTTATGTATAAAAGACATGAAAAAGTGGATTTTGCATAATAGGTGACCTTTAACACACTACAGGGAAGGGAAAACCCCCAAAAGCATAATAGGGCCTCTTTAAGGTCCTTTCAGATGTCATATCTATAAGACGGTAGGGGGTCTATGCTTTGGCTTCATTGTATTTTTATAAACATTTTTTTTTTGTTGATGGGGTTGAGGACTTGTTAGCCGTTATCTCTTTTTTCACACTTGAATTCAAAGAACGAAAGGGAGAGAGGAGCATGAAATGAGACTTGGAATAGGTGTTGTATTGCTTCCCGAACTGCAGAAAATCAACCCTGGTAGCATACCAAAGAAGGTTATTCAAACCAATGTATTTCTGATCCGACTGCTCAGCCTGGGCATGCTTTATGCTATTGCCAGCAATGAAATCTAAAAACCTCTCTATGATCAGGCAGCGGGGGAACAATGGTCGACTGTGCTGGTGTGAGAACTGCAGCCTGAGGGCTCAAATAGATTTTTGGAAAGGATTACAGATGTTCACTCTCATGCTTAAATATTGCGTTGAATAATGTGAGTCTTTGAGTTAACCCTGTGAAATTCATAATGTTGCATTTCAAAGGCTGGCAAAAATAAATCTAACTGATCCTTCATTGTATAATTAAAAAGAAAATTAGCTTTGAAGCAGATTTAACATAAATGGATTTGTGTTCATACCAAATGAGTCACAGCTGAACTTGTTTAGAGGCGAAAACAAAAGCAAATGGTGAAATAATTACCCTAACTATCCATTGCAAAAACATCCATCACAAACTTCATTGTTCAATTTATCTGTGGAATGTGGTATTTCTACTGATTTGTGTGAGTGAAATTGACCAAAACCACAAAAATAAGTTGGAATGAAGGGACATTTTCCGAAAAAATGGTCTGGAAATACTTCAATGTGACTTAGAAAAGCCCTCAACCTTAACCTTGAAGGCAAGAGCATTACAGGTGGCTGTGGATTTGCTGACAATGATGACAGACGGTGGTATGGTCATGCAGGGACCAAACTTAGCGGGTAATTGCTGTCAGAGGGGCTGCTACTTATTGCTTGGGGAGACAGAGTCTAGCGCTAAGTTCGTTTTGGTAGCAGTGTGGCTGATTCATTTGCAAGGACACATTTGAAGAGAATCCTTTTAGATGTCCATATGGGACCAGAAACATATTTATGCAGATGTGATGTTAAGAGCGTGTGTCTCCCTTGTTAGCTGTAATTCCTTAAGATGTACTCGAGTGTGACGGCCATGTAAAGGTGGATGGCATGTGAAGTAAAGCGCGAACATTTCGGTTGTGCGTGGGATATATGGATTACTCTCCAGCTGTTTGGAAAGTGAGACGTATGATAAGCAGACTGTTTTAATGAGGGTGATAAGATGTACATATTTCCCGTTGAGGGTGAAATGTTGAAATCTGCGCAGGTGAATATCCACTTAAATTATACATGATGTGAATGCTGAGGGCTTTAAGCACAAGTTTTTCTTTTTCGGAATTACAGCTGCATGTCATATTTCTTATTTTGTCTCTTAAACGTGTTAATTTATAATCTTCAGAAAAGCTTCTTTTAGATTTTGTTTACCTGTGGGCAGAGTCATGCTTTCTGTTTTGCCATGCCTCCTGTCTTGATGCTAAGCTAAGCTCACCGCCTTCTGGATATGGCCTTAAATGTAGCATGAAGACAAGTTCTGAATATCTTGAGAGTTGTAAACTTTTTGTGAATATGAGTTTTGGAGATTTTGGCTGTCAGCTCAATGCTAATGTCCTCCCTTATTGTGCATGCTGAACACACACTGAACAGAGAATGGAGGTAGGGAACGAAGGCATTTGATTGATGTTTTGTGCAATATATGGATGGAGAAACAGTGCAGAGCGCTCAATGTTCAGCGTAGGAGGAACGAGGGAAGCAACACGCTGTAGAATTCTTACACTATAGTGAGTGGGATGTATTGATGAACATCTGCAATGCATGAACACTTGGTTCAAAATTAGAAACACAAATGCCAATGTTTTCTCAGGTACAGTACAGAAAACAGAACGTTTTTATTAATATATAGACTTGATAGCTTTAAATCGTGTCTTCAAATAGGAGGCGAAAAAAGAGAATTGTTTGACTGTTGATTCGCTACTTCTGTTGGGAAATGGAAACCAGCAAGCAAGAGTCATAATTTCACACTTGGTTTTGTTTTCCTCAAGGTGCTGGTGCAGAGATTAGGATTTATTGACACATGCTAAGACCCTTTCCATTGTGCACATTGGTGGCATGAAGACGGATGAGGGGAATCATTTGAAGGCGGATACGAGAACGGGAAAGGAATATCCAAACCAAACGTGAGAAACACAAAAAAATAGGAAAATTAAACAGCACCATGAGTCATGGCTTTGTTTTTGTTTAGTTTTTTAGATGAATGCCAGCGGTTGTTTGAATAGAATCGGGAAGGGGAAGCTAAAAGCTGAATCTATTAACCTCTGCACCCTGATGTTAAAAACTATATCTGCTATGTTTTAATATCTGCATGTAAATCACAGTCTCTGTAAGACAAAAATCCATCACAATTATATGAAAGCTAAGAGTAATTGACTTTTAACACTTCAGTTTGAAACTATATGGTTCTAGCTCTTCTTTTAGCTCCAGAAATATTTAGATGTAACAAGATAGTCATCATTTCTTTTGATAAGCAGATGTTTTTTTCAAGTTAGAGAGGGAAAATTAGCAGCCCACTTTATGAACATGTATCAATGTCTGTTCTTCAAGCAGCCATGGAGTCCACAACTCATTTAATGGCAGCATTTGTTTCACTTCTGTAACAAATCACAGGTCGGTAAACATCCTCCATAGCTGTCACAGGAAGGAATAGGCGACAGTAATGAGAAGTGAAACACAGAGGGATCAGCGAGCACTGCCCATAACTTTATTTAACAGATTGTTTCACGAAGCTGCGTTCAGCATTAATTGGCACGCTTTGTTTTCTTCTACAAATTCTGAAAACTTTATGTAGGTGTATGTGACTGAAATGAGCAGGCCAGTGTTTAGAGTTTGTGTTTGTGTCATCTGCTTTAAAAATGAAGTGACTGGATGCCAGCTAGTATGGACTTTTATTTAAAAATTAAAATACTGGCACGGGGCTACACTAACTTCACACTGTTTTAAATGTCAGAGTTGTACAAAAACAGAACATTTTCCCTGAATTGTTTAATTGTGCTGTGATATGTGACCCTTCAAGTCTTAATTTAGAATTATGCCATTGTTTAACAGAATACACACAGTTTTTCCTGTGAAATGTGCATAAATATCCACCAACATCTTTAAAAAACGTAAGAAATTAATTCCTGAATGGGCATTATTATTAGAATTTTTTTTTTTTTTCCTAGAACCTTCCTTTGGTACATACATGTAGGACTTTATTCCCTGGAAACAATATTGCCAGTAAGTGTATTTCAGCCACTAACATTTCCTTAAAAACTAAATCACATAGCAATATACACATGTTTATTTTGGCTAACGGGATTCTGATTCTGAATATAGTTGATATTAAGATATTAGATGGAGCAGGATGCTGTCAAAATGAAAAAGATGAAAAAGTGTTAGAGTTTTTTTCCGACCCTGGTTTCATCATGTGACTGCTGTACAGTAAGTAAAAAATCCTCCCAGTGTCCAAAATGACCCGTTGTCCGGCTCTCTACACACAACTGTCTGGTCCAACATCTTTAAAACTTGTCACTCTTTCTCCCTCTAACTTCCACCAAGTCTACCTTCCTCCCCGAGGGGATGTTTCCCTCTGGAGCTCCATCTCAGTCAGCTGCAGACAAACAGGCTGAAATCAGACACCATAACCCAGCCACTGGGGACTTTTTCCTCTACCAGAGCGTCTAGGGAAGTCAGATTTTTCTCCTCTTACATTGGAACAGGCCCAACGGCAAGTCGAGGTGGTGTCATCGAACCATGGTTTCTTTGTATTGCAGTGACGCTTCTGTGTCTAGCAGAAAAATGGGCCATATTTGTTTTCTTCAGCATTCTTGGTTACATATAAATGATGGCATTTGTTTGTGATCAATATGCCTCAAAACATGTTAAGCTTCTCAAGGATGGCAAAGGTAAGGCTTAGGTGTCAAAGAACAAACACTAGGATTGTTATTAGAATTGGGAGGGATGAAACCCTGAGAGAGCACACAGCACACACAGTGAAATGTGTTCTCTGCTTTTAACCCATCCTAGGAGTCTGGTACTAGGAGCAGTGGGCAGCTATTGTACAGCGCCCGGGGAGCAATGGGGGGGGGGGAAAGGGGGTTTCCGGTGCCTTGCTCAAGGGCATCACGGCAGGGCAGGAGGTGAACTGGGACCTCTCCAAGTAGCAGTCCACACTCCATATTTAGGTCTGGTCAGAGACTTGAACCGGTGAGCCTACAGCTCCCAGTCCAAGCCCCTACTGACTGAGCCACTGCCATTGGCTCTGTCCATTATACAACTAAGAAAAGGATTTAGGCTGAAAGTCAAAGGATGCTTTACCCTCATTGGGTGTGAATTAACAAGCTGGATAAACAAAAAGAGTGAAGTAGTTCTGCCGCTAACAAGATTCTGACTCATTTCACAAAGCTTCAATATTTGGCCCTTAAAATACCAATTATCTGCCAATTCCTGAGTTTTAAAATAAATACTTATGTGATTTTCTTAACTGGACACATGAGAAAACGAGTCCCATCAAAAAAAGATGTTATTACTTTGATCATTAGATGTGCAGCTAAATTAGAAATGGTAGGTTGGCCCTTTTTAATTAACGTTCCAAAAACCCAATAGCACACCATTTTATTTAAGAGCTTATCTCTTCTTCTACTTATCAAAACAATTAACAGAGAGGGAGTATTCTGATTGAAACTTAATTGAATTCTGAGTTTGGTGAACACGTAAAGTAGCATGGGGTTGTTTTTGGAAGTTATGGTCCACTACCATTGCCTTCATTGTAGTCAGCTTCTCCCCGTTAATAACTTCAGTGCTTATTGTTCATGAGGTTCTTTACCAGGAGCTGAATTCTCCCAAAGGGTCTCCTCCTCTCAGAAACAAATGGACCCATCAATGAAAACAATAAAAAACACCAAATAAAGCTGTTGTGTTTATAAGAAGATGTTTGGCTGACAAAAGGGGCTGTGAGCCGAGCTAACATTTGCTAAGCTTGTTGTTCTGATAACTTAGGATCTGGACAGCCAATAACTTAAAACGTTCATCAGGTAAAAATATATAGTTAAAACAACCAATGTCTAAAAAAATGTCATGCAATTGTGATGTAGCTGGATACAAAATCTATTTGGGACACCTTTTGGTAGACAACAACAACAACAACACTGACCAATGTGCAAAGGCAATATGTTGCCATTCATATCGACCATTTTAAACATGCCAATAATTTGATTAAAATGAGAACTTTCCCTAGGTTTAAAAATGTTTGTCAACAAAGTATATTTTGGACATTTTATTTGGAAAAATTACAAGTTGCAGTTCTTTTTAAGACTCCAAAAAGAAAATCTATTGTCAGAATGAGCTCCACATGTGGTGTAGTTTTGTAGTGTGTATCAGTGAGTTAAAAGAGAACTGTTGGATTCGAAGAGTAGCATCCCCTATAGATGTGGAATCCACAGTGTGGCACTAAAAAGAGCTAATTTACTTCTGTAAGACTGCACACTGCATTCTCCCTGCTCTGTCAGAAATAAATGACTTTCCCGGCAGGACAGGTGGGAGTCGTAATAGAATGTAGACACAATAATGGAACGTAATAATATGAAATCGTTCCATTTCATAACAATGCAGTCCAGCCCCTTGTGAATAAAGTGAAGAGAGAAGAGGGCGAGGAATCCTTGCCTGAGCTGAGCAGATGAGCAGACTTATTGAGAGTAATAACCGTGAGAGTTAAAGGTCCAATAAAAAAGGCCCTATATTCCCCTAAGTTACTAATTTCATCAGCTCATCCAGATGAGAGCTTTTTTCTGTTCTTAAATGGACTGGGATAGAAGTAGCTTCCACTGCTTCATCATCAGAGTGGGATTCTGCAGATAACTAGCACAGCAGTATAATACAAATTGCAGAATGTATGCATTACATGTTAGAGGCTTTTATTCAAAGCGACTTACATACTCAGTACTGTGGACAATCCCCACAGGAGCAATTTGGGGTGAAGTGTCTTGCCCAGGGACACAACGACATGCTGACTGCAGTGGGGTTTGAACCTGATCCCAACACCAAGGCTCTACCCACTGCACCACACGCTGAACAAGTACATCACTTGTTTATTGTGGAGGCATCTTAACCACCCTGAGTGAATGTTATATATCTGGATTTTGCGACTCACATCCTGATGATGATGGAAAATATTGCCTTCGATTGCAAATGTGAAAGAAGCAGGACTGCAATGACTTTTATATATGACTCACAATGGCTAAAGTAATGGTGGAACTGAAGAAAGTCATACTGGGCTATGTTTTTTTATAGCATCACTTCAAACTGAGGCCCCTGATGATCTAAAAAGGTTGACTGATCTCAAGAATGGCAGGGGGCAGCGTGGTCACCAACAGGAGAAAATAAATGTTTTCTTTGATTGACATCCAATGGAATTTTGGTTTGAATATGTACCTGAAATGGACACAATGTATTAAGAGTGTTGAAATATTGCACATTCTAGTATAAAAATGCAAAAAAAAAGCACTTTCCTTTAGATATTTCAGGCTATTGGTATGCAGTGCAAAATCACCTCCAGCATCCTCAAAAACACCAAAGAGCTGATCTCCATCTCTACGACGTGGACAGAATACAGGTCTATCGGAGTGAAGTACATATAAACCCTGTATACCTTTTTGGATTCTAAATAAAACAACACAGACAGGAGCCACAAGAGCAGATATATGATTGCAGCTGAAAGTATATAGAACTCAACCATTTTAGATGGAAAAGAGTAAACAAACTGCAGTACATGGTCCCACATGCCAAGAAGAAATCTTCACTCGGTATAACAAAATAAGTCCAAAATAGAATTTGTATGAAGCTTTTAAGCCAAGGTGGAATAAGGTTTGAGAGATTTTGAAAGAGAAAGAAAAGCAAAGCTGATGGTTAAAAAATAAAAAAGCATGTAAAAAATGGCATTTGTGTTTTAGATTATATACAGTTAAAGCCCTATTCTGCATTCAGCATACAGTACCTTCACTTAAAGACTAATAACCGCGTCTTAGACAATAAACAATGTGTTTATGCTGATGATATGGATGTGAAAAATACTCATGGAATAGAAATCTGTGCAAAAGAAACGCTCAATAATTCATTGTTCCTCTCCCTCGTGCTTTCAGTGATGAATCGTTGTCATTACCTGGGGAGAAGAAAGCAGAGGAGTAATCTCCAGAAGAACATATATTCTTCTTTAAGACTTTCAGCATAAATAATAGATAATTACCTTTTCTACACACTTGCTCTGAGCTGCATGTGTCCAACTTTAAACTGAATATTTTTGTGGTTTTCAGCTTCTAGATACACTATGAAAGGACCCTCTCAACACAGATAATAATCTGGTCATAACTTAAACCCAATGGAGAATATGATGAGCACTTAGAATTTATAGTAACCACAAAGACCCAGCAAACGTATCAGTGTTAACCCCACATGGGTTAGTGATGAGCTGGAAGTATGGCAGCACTACAGCCAGGGATTCACTCAGTATTTTTACTCTGAGGCACACAGAACTAAAGTTTCATCAAATATTTCATAACGTTCATAAATTACTGGAAATAGACGGTGGAATTATTTATCACTGTTAGTGTTATGTAAGGCTTGTTGGCTTTTTTTTTTTTTAGCATAAATATAACATTTTCCATTCAATCAATCAGATTCAGAATCAGAATAGTTTATTTATCCCCTGGATTTGTGACCGTAGCACCATTATAGAATAACAACAAAAAAATACAAAAAGTATTACATAACAACAACACTACATTTTTACAACTGTATATATTACAATATTAACTGTGATGATGAAGTGTTTCGTTTGTTCTTGATTAGTCTCGAACATGCTCACAATCAAGTTCAGTTCAAGTGTTGTCACTATAGATTTCATTTATTTAAGTTTGACTAAAGATTCAGTTATACGGAATGCAATTTGTTTCTCATTTTTACAATTCACTGAGCGTGTGGCTGGAATTGATTTAAACTTCTGAGTCATTATGGCAGTTCATCAACTTGAAGAATATGGACTAAAGGACTTTAGCGGGAACTGCCCCAGACGCCGTTTCGAATACTCTGTCAGGTGTTTATCTTTCTGTCTGTCTTTCTGTGGACAGATTTTGTAAACACAATATTGCAACGTCACGAAAATGACCAGATGTGTTTTTGAGATCAAATTGAAGGCTGTGTTAAAAGATTAATTTGCTGGTGTGATCCCATCGCAGCATGGACTCAAGTTTACTTATTTTTACAAGTTAAAATATGGTTACATACACAAATATGAGGTTCATTTTCAGAAATAGCACCCAATGTCTCATGTCTCATACGCATGTCTCCTGCGGACATTGGCTTTTAAAAGATTAAAGTAACCGTATTTGACCTTCTCTTCTCACTACCATTTCCATATATGCAAATAAAAACAGACATGGCTCGAAGTGGCTGCGTGGCTTCATCTTACAAAAAATTCTGCAATGCAGAAGAATTATTCTCAGCATTTTCTTCAACAGTGGGGATGTAGTCGCTCCACCAGTGGAAGTGTCTGACATTAGGGAAAACATGAAAAATTCATGAGCTCCATCTCCCTGCTCGACCCTTGGTATTTAGATGGAAATTCAAAAATGGGATTAAAGAAAGGTTCTCCCACCTTTGCTGTCTCGCTTCTCACTGTGACTTAAAGAATGGACATGTAAACAAATCACATCGGCAGCAATATCAAGCATTTATTGACAATTCAAATAAAAGAGGAAAGGATCATTGTGGAGGAAAATGATCTGCTTTACATGAAATGGTCCATGTGACATTAAAGAACTGACCGACTTACATCCCAGTATAATGTAGGCTTGCCTGAAATGTCTTCAAAATGTTTTTCTAAGGTGGGAATGCTAATTCAAATCCATCCATCTGTCACTGTAACTGATTGCTTGGGGGAAAGGAGCTACCAGAGACCCCTCTGTGGCTCTTCTTCAAGTTAGAACAAGCATAGCGGGTGCCTGTGGTGGCGTGCAGAAACATCATCGAGATGATGGAAATCCAGCCCGTGTCATTCCCAGATGTTTTCCTAAGATATGCATATAAGGGTCTGAATGTAAATGGGCTTTCCAAGTGCACCAACACAATTTGGATGAAAGTCCTCTCCACCAGAATGGCCTTCTGCTGCGGTCCTTGAAGTCTCAGAATAACCAACAAAGAGGTCCATTCATTACTCATGCATGCTGGCATGTGCGTAACTGTCCTTTTGTCAAGTGAGCTCCAAGTCTTCACCCTTTGCTTTATCGTCTTACTTTATGTTTCTGTCTTGTTAATTCGCTTTTTTTATTGCTCTTTTGTATTGTCGTCATGTCATGCATTACGTAACGCTTCCCCCCTCTTTTAATTTGTTGGGCATTTTTATGAGCATTTCGTCCTCTAGGAGTATTATCTGATTTCTCGTTGCATTGTGGAACACAAGCTGGAAACACTAACCCCTAATTGGCTTGAGTGTTTTTTGAATTAGTTTGTGACCTTTACTTTAAATAAAATGTACCTTTTATCTAAATGTACGGTGGCCGACAGATCAAAAAGAGGAAATATATTTTTCTAACTTGGCAACACAGGCGCAGCATTTAACACAACTGGGGACACTAAAAAGTGATGCAACCTGCTTGGCTCGGATCAGAGGGCTTATTGACGTTCAGGGATTAAAGTTGGCCAACTGTCACGGTTGGGAACGTTTGCTTTAATATTAGTTCTATCAGCTTATTTTAACTAAGGGTTCGCATGTTTCCGTCCAATATTATGGCCATTTTTATATTCCCTGTATGTAAACTAGGGATCAAGTCCCAGATCCAGCTGTGTTTTGATCACTTTTTAGTGTCAATGGGTTTCCGTGGTGTTTTGAGTGTGCATTTTACAGTGTATTGCTTATGCAGCGCTCCTAAAAAAGCTGCATCAAGTTTGTTAATGTTTATCTTAACACTGCACATGTTGTGTGGTTGGTGAAGATGTTTCTTCATTTGCATGTGTTTTGGCACATTGCATCATTTCTGAAGCTGTAGTGAATTCCCCCGTAATGGAAATGTTTTGGTCCAATGTAACGGGTTTGCACTTGTCGGCCAATATCAATTATCGTTACTTTCGAGAGGATGTTGAATAATTATTTGGCCAGAGGTCAAATAAGGCTATGGCTACTTAAAATTTACACAGCGAACAAGTCGTGCTATTGTCATTATTGCATTGCAGTGCATTGATGTGGGGAAAATGCAGCCTTTTCCCATGTGTGTTTCAACTATTAAAACATACATGATACTTCTTGATGTACACACACACACACACACACACACACACGCACGCACGCACACACACACAGCACACACACACACACACACACACACACACACACACACACACACACACACACACACACACACACACACACACACACACACACACACACACACACACACACACACGCACACACACACACACACGCACACGCACACGCACACACACTGAATGTACGGGAAAAGGCAAAAAGACCTTTTCACATACTCTTCTTCTTTTGTATGCAGGTAACACCTTCAGAGTGAAGACAGTCAAGTGGATGAATTAAGTGAGCCAAAGACAGTGATCAGAGTAAACACATTGCTTCTGTAAGATGAAAAAATTTGATTCTGGCCTGGGGGAAAGAAAAGGACTGCTTTTCAACATCTCCACATCTTGTCCCTGGTGGTAAGTTCAACTCAAATGGCAGAATGCAAAATTGACTATCCGATACATTGACTCTGGCATGTGGTACTGAAAATACTCGCACACATTGTCCTTTTTTTATCTAGGTATTTGTCTTTTATCGTAACTTCAGATAAAAACCCTAGAAGGATATCGGTGCAGGCAGTGAATGTAATTAATTTAAAAAAACGTATCAAATCTAATCGCAGCAAAGGAATGTGAAGTGTTTGAAATGCAGAAAATAAATCACTTTTAAATTCAGTCTTTTTATTAAAACTCTCCAAAACACTGTTACGACAAATCTTCAGGCAGCCAAAGAGTGTGATTGAACATACTGAATGTTACCAGAATTTCCATTTGTTTTCATATTAATAGCCCGCCGCTTCCTATAAGAGAATGTATCCACTCCCTACTGTGTTCTCTAGTCCCAATTAAAAAAAAAGACAGTTTTCCTCTCTACGATCAGTTTGCAGCGTTGCAGGCTTTTGCTGCAAGTCCCAACTGAGCCGCCACGATCTAAAGCCTTTAAAATGAGTCATCTAATTTCTTCATACGGCAGAGAAGATACATCACAGTATCCTTTTTGATGACTCCATTAATGTATCTTAAAAAAAAATTGAATTAAAGGGAAAAAATGTGGCTTTAACATAGTTTTAGGACAGTAAATAATAAAAGACGATTATCGTAAACCATCTCAAACAACAAATTCAGAAATGTTTATTTAGACGATTTTTCCTTCCAGGTTTACAATTCAAAGTACGTTGGGAGGGATAAAACTATCAGCTGGTGGGGTTATGCTTTGTTAAGAGTTAAGGCACTAGACGGTCCAAAACACTTTGAATGCCGACGTCTTTTCTTTGATCACAGTTAATACTTCTCTGAGAGGATTAAACTGTCATATTAGATAGATTTGCCTCTGAGGGGATAAATATAAATCCTCCAAGTCTCAGCAGTGAAATCTGTAACCTTTTTGCATCCTGCCACACAAGGCGGCATTACTGTAAAATGCAAACACTCAGCATTAGGTTTGTGATTGCCTTGTCATGTTTTAAACAGCGTGTCAGAATTCACAGCTGACAAGAGAGAGAAAAGGAATGATAGTCTGGCCATAAATATTTGGCATTAATAAGTAATGTTTGCATAAAAAAAGTATTGTATTGTACAACCAAATCCAACAATGGGGTTAATGTGGAGATGAGATAAGGTGGAGATGTTTTCATAAATTGTCTGCCTCAGCTGATTTAATATCAATGCTCAGAAGGAGAAAAGACAGTGAGAAAACGATCTGACCTCAAGATGAAATTTGGATAAAAAATAGGCGCAATTCCATCCAACAGTTTCTTATCGTAATGTACGTAGTATATTAATAGTATATTTGCAATACATCTGTCAATAAAAGGCTAACAGATTCAGAATTCACAATCCCATGACCCCTGGAAAACTCTATGAAGAGAAGTGTAACAAATATGATTTTGTCGTGTGTGTGTTTCCACATACAAGATTATGGTTTTTGGCTACTTACTCTAAACCACCTAATAATGGCTTCAGAGTACATTGATTTCTGCTTAAAGGGCCCATGTCATGCTTTTCCGGTTATTACCCGCCCCCTTGTGTGTTATGAAGGTTTTTATGCATGTAAACGGTCTGCAGAGTCAAAACCCCTCAAAGTGCACCCTGTAGCAAGTAAAACTCTAACACATAAAATACCTGTCTATGCTGCCCCAAAACGCCTCGTTGGAGATTTCTCATTTTCCATTGTTTTCTTCCTGGGTTTTGTGACGTGTGAATACCCAAATCAACAACAAATGACCGGATTGGCCCAAATTGACCAATCCGCGGAGCACCNTTTTATTTGCTCTTTAATAAAATAGGCTACCATCCGAACACAACAAGCTAACAGTCTGTGAAACGTAAAGACACTAATTAATGAAACCAGTTCAAGACGCATTAGCGTCTTGAACTGGTTTCATTAATTAGTGTCTTTACGTTTCACAGACTGTTAGCTTGTTGTGTTCGGATGGTAGCCTATTTTATTAAAGAGCAAATAAAAAGAAAGACTTGTGTTATGTCTTCCTTAATGCAATAGTAATTGGGGTGCAAGTGGAGTCTCGCAGAGGCAAAACTGTGGTGCGCTTACACTGTAGGTGCGCCGCAGTCTGCGTGATCTGCCTGAAGGGAGGGGCGGGCCGGCCCTGCGAGTAAAGTAACGAGTAAAGTAACGAGTTACTTTATGTAGAGAGTAACGAAGTAGTGTAATATATTACTTTTTTTTAAAGTAATATGTAATATGTTACTTTTTTTAAGTAACGGCCCCATCTCTGGTTGTATGTAATTATTAACAAATATACTAAGTCTGACATCTTCATTGACATTTTACAATCTTTCAGGGAACATCCTCTAATAAGCTCACTAAACAATATCAGTTCACATAAATGTTATTTAATTTGTACAAGTGGCATGTTTGTATTGAACAGGTTATTAAACAGTGGAATAAAACTATTTTAAACTATTGGAAAGCACGGAAAATGTGTGTGCATTGAGATTAACCATTAAGATGACATAAACATGAAGTCATGAACACTAACCCAGACATTAGTTGTCTAACTTAACAAGACACTTGTAGCCTGTCTCTGCTGACGCACAATAAGGGGAGTGTCAACACAGACACCTGTCAACTCGCACTCTGCTGTTCCTCAGCGCCGCTCCCCCTCCCTCCCGCTGAAATTATGAATGAAAAGCGTATAGTAATCATAGATAACACGGCAGGGTCCGTGACAGTTTGTTTTCATCTGATTTCAAATAAACAAAGTCTTGGTTTTTAGAATATTAAACTTGTTTCGCCAAATTCAGATGATATAAATACAACTTTCAAGCTTGTAAAGGCATAATTACAAGCGGTAACTTAAAGTCACAACAGGCCTAACAACAGCCGGTGTTTCGTGAGGGTTTCCCCGGGAAACAAAAACAATACACACACAAATGCGCCACAGATTATTTTGCGGTATTTGAAATCATGTACGCAGCTCGCGACGTAATTAGGAGTCTAGTGGACGGTATCAGTACTACAAGTAAAACAATTAAAAATAATTTAAAAAATAATAATAATTACGTTGTTTATAAATTAATCTGAGGGCCGCAAAAAGAGGAGGTGGGGGCCGCCATTTGCCCATCCCTGCTATAGACAGAATACATTTGAACACACTACAGATTGTTAGAGACACAATCATTTGAATAAATATGAGTAGACATAACAAATAAAGCTGTTTGGACAGGTCTATAATTTTCTGACAACCAAATAATTGAAAATAATTGTTATTTAGTATTTTTTTATTCGACCAAATCAACATACTTGCTTTAATTGTCAAAAAGTAATTGAAGTAAAAGTAATTGTAAATTAAAAAACGATATTCAGACAGGATAAGCTTATTGGTAACTGCACAATAAAGGCACTCTTTACCACCATCAGTAATTCAAACTCGTAAAATCATGGTATATGATAATGAATAATGCATTTTCAAGCTGCTGTAGCTAGTAAGTTGCTCAACTAAGGACAACATGTGTGTGTATTTTGGGATTGTGTATTTACAGGCGCATCGGGGCTTTTTACCTGGTGTCTCTACTCCCTTGATCTGTCTACATTTTAAATCATAACCGTTTGCTTGGTGTTTTAGGGACCTCAATGAGGTGAACCTAATTAGCAGCTGTGTCAAAACTCTGCTTGATTAAACTCTTCAAGGGCAGCGAGAATGTGTCCTGTATTTTCTATCAGTAACCATTTGGCTCAAGGTCTTGAAGCTGGGCTGAAGAGGCATTGTAAAGAAAACTGTACAATTACAGACAATATGAATAGCAGTTCATTGTTTGTTGCTGTTCATTCTTCATCCCTTTCATCTTAAATGTAATTACGCTTATAAGAATAAATTGTGTTCTAAACAAGCAGTCAGTGCAGCTCCCCTTTGTACTGGCACAGCGGGGATAGGAGTAGATGGAGAGACCTCGCTGAAAGGAATCCTTTGTCTCTGAGACTTTGAGTTTAATTTCACACTGCGGTAGAGCTTCTGCTAGTTGTCTCAAAGGTATATGCAAACAAACAAAACTCCTAATTAGATGCATAATATGCCAATCGATGTAAATGTTTCAAATCCCGTCTGCGCACTCCTCAGCAGCAATTACATTCCTGTAGTTAAATCATAATGTGGTATGCTTCACAACCTCATCCAAGTAGACATTATATCTTTGTATGCAACACATAATGGTTCACCTAATTTAAAGCAGGCCATTTCTCAGCATGTTACCGCGCGGATATTACATCCAGTGAATGTGAACGGTTATTGTGGTCAATTTGCCACAGGTATCTGATTGGTTAAAATAATTGGAAATAAATATTGTCCACAAGAATTATAAATTGAATCTGCCTCACACAATGTATCAACTCAATGGGAGTGCTATTTAATTATCCACCTAAGTGTTCATATGTTAACAAAGTAAACACAGGCTTATTAACTAACTGTACACCTGGGTTCACATGCAGGCTTTGTGGAAACTCTGTCTTCCACAAACACAGATAACAAGCTGTAGCACCCTGTGGCATGTCAAACTGTGAGGACTTTCATTACAAAGTCACAGCAAGGAAGCCTCGCTGTGTGTTCAAATCAGACAGTCCACAACCCAACCCGAGCTATATAAACGTCACAACGCATTGTGGGTGTCAGCTTTCAATTTTCGTTCCTTATGTAATTTTGTTCCACTTTTAAAATCCTATCACTGCTTTTATATGACAGGTGATCCTCACTGTTTTCTGATTAAGTCTTCTATCTTAGCTAAAGCCTATTTGAAAAGACAAGTCCCTTTTCCCCAAAACTATGGCTGTCCAGCTTAGTTATCGTTGAAGTCCTTGGAATTGCTTAGCAGTCTGAAAAGCATCAAAAGCACGCTGATTGCAAGTTAAAACATGGATAACCAACGCTTTTTGTCTCCAAAAGTCTTAATCAACAACACATTCAGGTTTCTTGACCCATCTTATTTCTTCTTCCTGTACTTGTAAATCTTGTTGTATTCTGTACAATGACAATAAAAGATTTTTGATTTGATTTGGTTTTTCCCATATTGACTCGAAACTCGTGGTGAATGATTGGTTACCATTTATTTTTGCATTAAAGCAACAATGTCCGAGGTTTGGATCTGCATGTTTTCTCATTTTTGCACAAGTTTCCTCCCTCAGTCAGAAGATATTCCAGGTAATTTGAGCTGAAACTGAGCCAGCAAGAACGCATGGCTTCCTTTAAGTCAAATGATTTATGTTTATTGTAAAGTAAACAAGAAAACTTTACATGGTGAGCAGAGTTTGTTTTCGTCAAAACAGTTACCTGCCCCCCCCTAAAAAACTTTCAAATTAATGATAAAAGAACAGATTCAGTTTAGATTAAAAGCTTGTGCAGGGAGTAATTTGTTATCTGACAAATCAAATCCATTACCTTAGCACAGTGGAGGAGCGTGGCCAATTATAGTTCCTCTCAGGATGAAGAAGCTCAGAGGCTTTGCAGCTCCTCCTAGAGCCAGCTGCCATCTGTTGGTGATTTGTGTTCAAGTCTAATCGGATACAAATAGTTCTTCTTTCAATGGTCCTATTAATAAATCTTGTTTGTATTGAATCATGTTTGGAGATGACATGTGTTGAGTTAGTTCCCGAAAACAGCAGCTGGAAGATTTAGTTTGAGTGTTTACTCAGATCAGTTTTACCCATGGATAATCAGGCCACCGGGGAAGAGTGCTGTAGCATCATTGTCAGTATTTGGGAAAAGGTATAGGACCCAAATGCAGTTTATAAAAGGGAGAAGCGGGTTTCAAAGGGTAGCAAAAACCGAGCTTTATTTCACAAAAAGCCGATGACAAAAGAAAACAAGGAGCAAACTGAACATTACCAAATCAGGGGAGCGCGAGTAAGGAATCCAGGACTGAAAACTTCAGGGACAAACATGGAGCGTGACACGAAAGGAAAGACAATGGCAATGGCTGCGTCTCAGGTCGGTTATTTTCATTTCCCCGCTCCTCTGTATCACCGGAAGTTGANCGCAATCAGCTGTAATAGGCATGCCAACTGATGCTCTGCTCACGGATGAGCATAACAAAACTGATAAGATGATGACCTTACGTGTGTTTATATTTTTTCTTTGTGGGGGTCTGCCCCCAAAACACAGTTTTAAGTCCTGAGAAAGTCAAGGAAGACGGTGTGTAAAACTTCACTGCCCAGCCAAAAAAAAGTAACCACTTTGATTTAACTAGGCCAGTAGGTAACGACTTTCCACTGGATGATAACTGCAGCGATGTATATGTTTTAGCTGAATACACGTTTTTTTAACCTAAACTGATGCAGTTAGTCACTTCTTTAATGTTTGTTCTTTCTGTAAAGTCAAGGTTGTAACTGTTTGCAGTAAAGTTGTGGGGCGCTGAACTGTTCCTTTGATTCTTTTTATATATGATAGTAATTACTTGTCTTTCAAATTTGAAGGAGGGTGAGCAAGCGTCTTGAGGAACATTCATCATTAACTCCTCCAAAAAATATAGTTTATTTAATAATAACACTGAATATGTGAATCATAAAAGGGATTGACAGCTGATAGGAATAATATGATTGTTAATATTATCATATTCATACAGACAAACATCGATGAGACAGTTAATTAATTTACTTATTGCAGCAGTCTGAATAGATTCGGTACCCCTGCTGGTCTAAGAGTGAAACCAACTCATTCAGTTAAAATTCATTAAATGATGTCTGCCACCTTATATTTATATTTATGGCTTTACTGATGGGCCACAATAATGTCACCTAATGATATTGAGTTAAAATATCAATATTGTGGCTTTCCAAGTTAACATTGATTGATATGACTGCGATTAAATCAGCATATACTTCTGCCAGGGGATGCCACCCCTGAAATTCTCCTGCCACCTTCTTGCCACCCCATGAATATTTTTCTAGATCCGCCCCTGCCGCCACCTTTACTTCCTGTCTTCTTGTTGCTGTGCAGGTTCTGTGTGGCGGCTGTGTGTTATGGGATGTGTAGAGGGGACTCATTGCCTCAGCAACAACAGCAGGACTACATCATCAGCGGCCTCTATAAGAAGGTGCCTCTTTCTCCTTGAAAAAATGACATTAGGTTAGAATGTGTTACATATCACATTATAATACTGTTACTTATATCTAACATTTCTGTAAATGTGCGTTTGTTCAGCTCCTGTACCTCATCCCAAGACTGTTTCCTGAAGCCAGAAGAGCTGCCATCACTGCTGGAGCTCCGATGGGTGAACATGAGGAGGAGGAGGAGGAGGAGGAGGAGGAGGAGGAAGAGGAGGAAGAGGAGGAGCTGTCCGGCCTGTGGAGCAGAGCCTCACACAGCCACAGCTGGAGGAACACTGCTCTGCAGCTGTGGAGACACCCAGCCGTCCAACAGCTGCAGCACACAGCACAGTATCAGGTGAGAGGCTTTCTCTTAAAAATTGATGTACTATCACATTATCAATGTTCAGGCAGATCAAATAACTGATTCACTTATAAATACCAGCACATTTATCAGTACAACCTTAATGTTACAATTAATTTAAACTAAAAACTGAAATGAAGTTTATGTTGAAAAAGCCGATTGTGCAAATACAGTGCAACTCACTGAATGTTGTTTAAGTTTAGAGCAGATCTTGATGTTCTGCCCATTTAATCAGAGTAAAGCTGGAAAAAAGCTCCACAAATTAATCAGGGTTGGAAGGGTTACTTTAAAAAATGTAATGCGTTACAATTACAAGTGTACAAATGTATTCAGTAACCTAATCTGAGTATCAAAATATATAGGTAATTGTATTTTTTTTTATATGAAAACCTTTCTTTCATTAAGCATGATCCGGCAGCAGCCTATACACCAACAATGAAACACATGAGCACATACTACGGTTTACCAAAGCAGAAATAAAATCTGAGCTGACAGAAAATGCTCCGTTTTAGTTTAACACACACAGTTAGCTCACACACTATTTTATGAACATATGTGATCTTTATTTTAAAAGGTATTGTAACATTGTAATCCTGCTAGTTATCCCCATTGTTTAGAAATGTAACAGTAAATCTGATTATGTCTTAACTCTATCAGAATACAGTTACCTTTTTGTATCTTGATAACTTAATTCTGTTACATGTAAGCTGTTACTCCCCAAGTCAGATGTAATACAATGAAAATAGATAGCACTGGGCTTCTGGGGCTCAATGTGCAAAACATTAAACATTAAACATCAGTGTTTTCTAAAGAAATCATAACCCGGTTACTGAAGATAATCCACAGAACTTGTTGTGAGCATTTTGATGAAGTTTTATATCTCGTTGGCGGGTGTAGACAGTTTTTGGATTGATGTTATTGACAAATGCAAAAATCCTGAACCCTTCTGTTTTCCAAGTTATCGGTCTCAGAATGGCTGGCTAATGAGCTCAGAGTACAAAGAAGTGAAGACGCCCTGTCAGACCCAGAACGGTAAGACACACACACACACACACACACACACACAGCGCCCGGGGATGTGTGTGTGTGTGTGTGTGTGTGTGTGTGTGTGTGTGTGTGTGTGTGTGTGTGTGTGTGTGTGTGTGTGTGTGTGTGTGTGTCACACAGAGTACTGCTGGCTCTCCCAGCAGTGTTAGTCCTTAAGCTGAAGTCTGAAGGAGGGAGGGCAGTTGATTGTCACAAGCTGATAGAACATATCAACCTGCATCAGGTGACCTGCGACACATTTTCTGATCACTTTGTCAAATGTTTTTGTGTGTGTGTTTAGTCAGGAGTTCCAGCAGTGGGCCTGCTCGGAGCTCTTCCTCCCCCGTGAGGTGGAGCAGGGAGGCTGTGGAGGAGAGATGAAGCTCCTCTGCTCTCATCTGCTCACCGCCATCATGCGCCAGCAGTCAAGGTGCAGTATGAACCACAGCTGAAGTGTATGCAGGTTATCTGTAAAGTTACTGCAAGTACTTTACAACTGGTTATACAAATCTAAATTTAACACTGATGTCTCTTTATGACCAACATAACCATACTAGACCATCAGCCATCAGAAAATCTAAAAGGAACAGTTGATAAAGCAGTGAGGCATTCCTCTCAGACTGGTATATCATATTTATATTTTATTTATGGAATACACTGCAAGACGATAATTACAATAATGAATCTTATAGATGCATCACCTCATCACTATGCATTGTGTAAACAGCTGTGTTTAATAATGAAACATTGTTTTAAATATAAGTTGCATGGCAAGTTTATTTATATAGCACCTTTCAACACAAGGCAAGTGGTTTTCAAAGAGTATTTCTCCGCGATCCCAACTCGTCTATTACCAGCATTCAGGGAGCTCTATGCAAGTCAATGGGGACTCCATGTTAGTTAGCCAAGGGATCCTGGTGTGTGAGGTGCTCCACGGATTGGTCAATTTGGGCCAATCCGGTCATTTGTTGTTGATTTGGGTATTCACACGTCACAGAACCAAGGAAGCAAACAATGGAAAAAGAAAAATGTCCAACGAGGCGTTCTGGGGTAGCATAGACAGGTCTTCTCTGTGTTAAAGTTGTACTCGCTACAGGGTGTACTTTGAGGGTTTGTGACTCTGCAGACCGTTTACATGCAGAAAAACCTTCATAACACACAAGGGGACGGGTAATAACCGGAAAAGCATGACATGGGACCTTTGAGAAATATGGCCTTTAAAAACAGACATTAAAAAGCATAGAGAAAAAATATAAACATAATACAAGTTACAGTGCAGTGTAATTAAAAGCAGCGGCAAAAAGAAAAGTCTTCAGCCTGGATTTAAAAGTAGTCAGAGTTTGCAGCGGACCTGCAGGTTTCTGGGAGTTTGTTTTGAACGCTGCTTCTCCATGTTTAGTTCTGACTCTGGGGACAGAAAGCTGACCCGTCCCTGAAGACCTGAGAGATCTGGATGGTTCATAATTTAGCAGGAGGTCAGAAATGTATTTTGGGCCTAAACCATTCAAAGCTTTATAAACCAGCAGCAGTATTTTGAAATCTATTCTTTGACACACAGGAAGCCAGTGTAAAGACTTCAGAACAGGAGTGATGTGATCCACTTTCTTAGTGTCAGTGAGGACTCGAGCAGCAGCGTTCTGAATCAGCTGCAGCTTTCTAATAGATTTTTTAGTGAGACCTGTGAAGACACCATTACAGTAGTCTCGTCTACTGAATATAAAAGCATGGACAAGTTTTTCCAAATCCTGCTGTGACATTAGTCTTTTTTTATCATAGATATATTCTTGCGGTGATAGTAATTGATTAAATGTGACTGTTGAAATTCAGGCATTTATTCGTTCATCCTTGGTTACAAAAACAGTTGCATAAGTATGCATCTTTCTTTCTTTCACCTAAAAGACACGCTCAGATCAACACAGAGAGGCCTGCTGCACATGGAAAACATTACCACATTTGTTCACAGGGGACAAAATCACCTATTATAATTGTTATGCTATTTATATTATAAATCGCCTATATGTCATTCAGGAGCACCAATGAACAAAATGTGAATTGTTCAGCCTTTGGTAAAATCGTCACTCTTTTATATATTTTATGTCAGCAGCCACCAGACGGTGGAAAAGCTGGATGAGAGAGTGTCAGAGAGAGGAAGCTGTCTGCCTGACATCCTGTCCAGGTTACAGGTGTGTACGCTGTAAACTGAAGCAAGAGAGAACTGTTGCTGTGGTCCTTAATACATCCAGTGTGTTTTGTTTTCACGTGTGTTTCTTTGTGTATGTGCAGGAACTTGTCTATGACATGGAAGTGACTGCCCTCTCTGGTTGCCATGGAAAATATGATATTTGTGACTTCCTCTTTGAACTGTTGTCTAAGAGGTGCTCCTTCACAGAAAAGAGCATCAGCACTGCGCTCCACCTACAACACAC
Organism: Notothenia coriiceps; assembly: GCF_000735185.1. Taxonomy (NCBI): domain Eukaryota; kingdom Metazoa; phylum Chordata; class Actinopteri; order Perciformes; family Nototheniidae; genus Notothenia; species Notothenia coriiceps. The sequence continues at coordinate 176,296 of NW_011342297.1, read as the reverse complement.
ACTGAACACATGGAACAGGTACACACACACACACACACACACACACACACACACACACACACACACACACACACACACACACACACACACACAACACACACACACCTTAATGTTCAGCCTGAGATGTGAGTGTGTGTGTGTGTGTGTGTGTGTGTGTGTGTGTGTGTGTGTGTGTGTGTGTGTGTGTGTGTGTGTGGTGTGTGTGTGTGTGTGGTGTCGTGTGTGTGTGTGTGGTGTGTGTGTGTGTGTGTGTGTGTGTGTTGTGTGTCAGAAGTAGCTGCTAGCTCCTCCCAGCAGTGTTTAGTCCTTAAGCTGAAGTCTGAAGGAGGGGAGGGGCAGCTGTTGATTGTGGACAAGCTGATAGAACACATATCAACCCTGCATCAGGTGAAGCTGCGACACATTTTCTGATCACTTTGTCAAATGTTTCTCTCCGAATCTGTTTTGGCTGTTTGACAAAGTGCTGTAATTGTGTGTTAAATGTTACGCTAGAAGACTGTTTGCTAAGGAGAGCAGACCGGTTTGTTAAGGCGGATCAAGAGACTACACAGTATGTGCACCAGGGTTCCCGGCGGGGTCTTATAAAGTTCTTAAATTTGATCATCTGAATTTAAGGCCTTAAAAAGGTCTTAATATGACCAAAAAAATAAGAAAAGGTTCTAAATATGATTTAGAAGTGTCTTAAAAATGATTGGGGATTTGAAAAGGTACCCTTCTGTGTTGCCGATCGCGTCCTAAATGTGTTTTGGGGGGAAATGTCCGGGCTGCAAAGTAACCAGTACGGTTAAATAGGTCTTTCAGTTACCCCCAACAATTTCTATGAAATATATTCAACATGGGAAAGCCAGTTAATCACTGACTTTGTTTCCCCCGGCCCGCCCTTATCGGGAGAACAACCCAGCTAGTAACCTAGCAACAAAGCCTTCAGCTAGGGCAGTCAGAAACTCATGTCTTTCGAATCTACTTACAAAATAAATATGGGGGAAGTGTAGTTCAAAAACGTATTTGGGTTGGAAAACGAAAACAATTGCTCATTTAGTGCTTGGTTGAAACCAGTGGGGAAACGTGTTGAAGCCCGCCGCACCTTTTGCAAAAGAATTAGCGTGTGTGTTTTGCTAATGTAGCGTTAGCTAGTGCAGCGTTAGCTAGTGCCAGGGCAGCTCCCGCAAGCAACACCGGGGACCTCCGGCGACTTTGGGTGCTACGTCGTCAACCCTAGAAGCGGACACCACTAATAGGCGAGTAGTTAAAGCACCAATCATACAACGGGCAACAATGAAAGATTGTAGCCAAGGCAGCAGAGCTCTGGGAGATATAGCTATTGTTACGCTCTCTCTGCTTTCCTCTCATCTTCATCCCACAACACCACACACACACACAGCCACCACAGCACGCGCACGCACGCACACCACACCACCACCACACAACACACGCACACTACCGCACGCTCGTCACATTTCACGTATATTGGTCATAATTGATATCACGATTATTAATAATTTGAACAGATATCTTTAACTTTGATAGTACCCTTGAAAATGTATAATTCGAACCCTGAGAAAAAACCACCGTAATACTAAATTAAATAACTTACATATTAATAAATAATTAATCAAAAATAAATCAAATACACCACTAAACAAGATCAACCAAATGTTTTGGAAGGGCTCCACATTCGCACAAGCTAGCTAAACATAATGCTGCAGTTCGGGCAGTTCTTGGACGGCATGGTAAAGATTCTTTTTTTCCTTGTGGAAGTCAAGTACAGTCATTTAAAATCAGTATTGTGAGTCCAAGTTCGTTGGTTTGACCTGCCTGGATCGGATCAGCCCATTCAGGTTCGTTTTTCATTACTGAACGTCTCGCTGGCATTAACCTTACTTAGTGCTCACATCTTCCTTAATGTCTGCCTTCCTCTCCCCCTTCTGTCCACCCAGAAAGTGATGTTCTCCAGTCCGGCTGGCCGTCTAGCGCATCTAAACATCACACTTCCCTGAGAGTAAAGAGTCACACTTAGAACTTAAATCTCAGGACCAATTCGCAATAAACATTTCTGACTGTATTTCTATTCAGCCTCCTGCCAAAAAAAAAAAACCCAAAATGTGCTGTGTGTGTGGCTCTCTCGCAGGGTGTGTTGAGTGCCAGTGTACGGCTCGGTGGGCGCTGAGGAGAAGTGAACCAAGTGGTCTCAGATGCAGTGGCAGCTGTCCGAGCTGCTCCCTGCTCTCCACAGTGGTACAAGTTTGTTGCTCCACCATCAGTTAATCAGCAACACTTCATCACTTTTGCGCATGCAGACTTTATCCTACCACATGTGGCTTTAACCAGTAAGACTTATGAGGTATGAGATAATGCCTGGTCCGATGGGCATTTGCAAGGAAGAATAGATGTTTTAACCAGTCGAAAGTATGTGATCTAACATTGAAAAATATGGCTAAATTCAATACAGCTGCTAATGTTCCAGTGTTATGGTATTTATGTGTGCATTTTTTCAATAGTTTTACAAGTCAGAATTATGGCGGTTGCATAAGTGAACCAGTTTTTCTAAAAGAAAAATCCAACCTAAACACCTTGACATGGTCCCACAAAAACATGTCCTGTATTAATGCATTAACTTTCTTTAATGAGGTCGATTAAAGAAATGAATTTTTTGATGGATTTTAAATTGCCAGAAAAATAATTGGATTTTGACATTTCTATTTGCTGAATAAGAAAACTGGTTTAAGACAATATGTTCGAGGTGAAAATGAAAGGCTTGCATTTAGTTCCTTACTTCTGCAGAGCTCTCCTACACCTGTGTGTGTGTGTGTGTGTGTGTGTGTGTGGTGTGTGTGGTGGGTGTGTGTGTGTGTGTGTGTGTGTGTGGCGTGTGTGCGTGTGTCGCGTGTGTGAAGTGCGTGCCGTGCGTGCGTGCGGCAGCACTGGTGCGGCAGCGAGTCCTCTCATCCCCGCGGGCTCTCTCCCTGTGGGCGGGGTCCTCACTGATGGAGACACTCTCCCGGAAGCCAGGCTGGGCAAGGCCTCCTCACTGTGTGTACAGAGCTGGGCCTTGCAGGTAAGCCTCATCTTAAATGGAGGCTCGCTCGCTCTGACCTCTGATCCAGCCAACACCGTCAGCTTAGAGGGGTAACAATTCTGTCAGATTCCGCACTTGGCATGGCCATTAGGCTCTGTTTGAAGTCCCTATTGGAAACAAACATGCCAACATACCAACGAAAGCCAAAATCCTATGGCTTGAATGGCAGTTAAAAAAAAAATAGTTTGTTTCCAGAGCTGGGCTGTTATGAAATTAGGCATACGCTTAATACCACATTTTTCGCATCATTTCAAAACCACTTAAATACACCACAATTAGCCCTTGGCAAAGTGAAACATTAAAGCTTGTGTGTCCCGCTTTTGATATATATCACACTCCTAAAAATGTTTTTTTTGTTTTGGGCCGCATGGGCTTTACCCTTCTTTTCCGAGTCATGAAAGATAATATAGCTGAAAAATACAAAGGCAATCCAGAAAGTCCATCTGAGCCGGCAAACCACCAGCTCCTTGGAGGTAATAAATAAACCAACAGACCAGAATAAGACAATATCTTCATACACAAAAGGAATAGGACAAATAGATACAATTAAGTAATAAACATAATATTTTAATAAAAATGTTGCCCAGGGAGCCCCCTCTCCCATGATTAGCTTTTATTTTCGGTGGTAAACTTGGCTTGCGTTAAGATGGCGCTTTGTATTCTATGTGGTGTTTCAGTTTAAGAGAAGGGGCCCCAGTCCGCCCTCCGGGTTCCTGGCTGCTCTGGCTGCTGGCTTGGCCCAGCCTGCAGCGGGGCGCTGGGCAGGGCTGCCGCCAAGGGCCTCAAGTGCGGCGCCTAACGTTGTGCGCGAGAAAGCAGGGGGCTCGCAGCCGTGGCCAACAGGTGAGAGGAAAGAACTCATTCATAACAGTTTTCATTTTCATGCGGCCCTTAAGTGGACCCGCCAGCCGCGGTATGTGGAGTAATGTTATCATTAAAACAGCTCAGGCATTGGTTGTGATAATTGACCTGCTGGCTGTAATTTA
>NW_011342297.1:169690-172189 GCF_000735185.1 Notothenia coriiceps | reverse complement strand
ACAGACTGCTATATAATGGACTTATTTTTGCACATCCGCTTTCAAGATTTTTCTAGTTTACTGACATATCAATTCACAAACGTGCTTAGTATGCAACAATGAAAAACGAATGAAAAACTTTGGGGTCGCAGGTTCCTCAATAGTGCCCATTACAAGACAACTATCAATTAGTTGTGCAGTACCTTCCAGCAATTTTGACTAATGTTGAAGCACTTATTTTTTACTGCATATTATTACATAGGTTGGGGTTAAAAGCTGTCAAGTTTACAGCTAACCTAACAAAATTAAAGTATTACTGCTGTTCTGGTTTGGTTTACGACGGAATATTAGTTGATTGCTTTTGATATTTGCCTAACACAAACGAGCGATGGAAAAAAACCACACAGCGAACACAGAGAAAGATGCGGTCTTAACATGACCCCAGTGGTCTAGTAGTTAATAAACAAACAATTAATTATCAAAACAAAATTATTATTACTAAAACCTTCCCTTATTGTGGGAAAATTCAACTGAACTGCAAAAGAATAGTTTCCGGCCTATTCTGGAGGCCCGGATCGGTCGTTAGATTAAATAGAAAATAGAAGAACTACGACAGATGTGCTATATATTTAATGCAGACCAACCATTATTAAATGCATCACTGTGCATGACTTTCAAAGAGTAAAAGCAAGGCACTGGCGTGAAGTAAGTATGATTTTTATCTTTTACGAAACGTTTTATATCCATTTGAACATTGAAATCAACCAATCACAGAGCTTGAGAATATCACGGGTTTGTCAAACAGAGCACATGGTGTAGTTCTAAACGATAGCTGGGGATTCTGGGTAGTGTAGTGTCTTCTGCCATCCTTTACTCCGAAAAAATATTTGTTTCTCCGAATCGAAGGGGAAAAATACAAAAGCATTGCACACAATTTAAACCAATCAATGTTGTGTAATTAACAAGGATAATCTGGTGTTTTTTAGTCGATGAGTAGTGCAGATATCACTGTAAAATCAATCCACAGTAAGGGGAATACTTACTTCCGGTGTATAATTCTCCGTTATCCAATGGGAATGGACGCTCACATTGCCTTTAAGGGCAGCCGACACAAACGAATGCCGTGCTTCCATGAGCGTCAAATCCCGCCGCAGATGGGAATACATTGCAAGTTATTGTCATTTTGTCCAATCAAGCTTTAATGAACTGAAATTGGCCAAACGCAATGAAAAGCACCAACTTTATGCTGTTTAAACTTACATTAAAACATTACTGATTAATGATTAGATTTTTGCCCTGTATTTGACAGATATTGCAAAGAAGTGACAGAGAAAGTATTGTGTTTTAGGAGTATTGTGATTGACATTAATGGAAGGCCATTAGAGTTCTGAAAGCTTCCACATGAATGTCACTCTCACAGAATGCCTCGCCACATGTGGTAAAATCCAACACATAAATTAATATTGCTTCAGCTCATTCTGCTCATAATAAAAAGGGTTCAGGGTTGGCTACGATTAAGCTGTATTGATTGATTAAAGGGTCAATGGATAGTCCTGGTAAGTCATTTAGCAGCTACATATTAATGGAGCATGTCAAACTCGACTAATTAAGCCATGTGAAAATGGAGATGACAATGCTTGGCAGGACATCAGCAATTCTGGTCCGGTCTAGTTTTTCTGCTTTAAAGCAGGAATTGAATTTGTGCGTGAGGGAAATAAAGCATATCATTATTCAAAGACAGATTTGAATTGCTATGTTTATGTTCATCACTATATAATATATATTACATTGAGATGTTTTATGATTTCACATTATTTTTTTGTGAAGCAGGGGACTGTCATAGGCAGATGGCTTCACGACTTAAAAGCAACAGGTATTAATGTTCCTGTTATTCATTTTAATATAAAAAACAATAATGAATCCACATTGCGCCCTGTTGAATGCACTACAAAACTAACGTCCTCTGGGGACAGTGCATTGCTAAACGCATTATAAACAACATTTTTTTTACCTGAAACTATAATTCAAATCACTTCAAACCCTGATACTGGTGTCCTTGGTTTGAAAAAAACACTGCTTACAAAATGCTGTCTGCCAATGGCTTGTAAGTAATAGCTTGTTTTTCATTTATGCTCGCCAGGTCTCCTTGAAATAAGCATGGATGCGGAAAAGTCGCACTTTTGATATTGCTTCAGGAACAGTATTTCTTACTTTCTGAAAGTAAAAAATGAAATCCTTTTTGACCACATCTGCCAAAACTCCGAAACGAGTTATGCCAACCTGAGCCTAAGATGATCAGGATGATTGTGTAATGGAATTGTAAATACAGGTTTTAAAGTAAACTGATTTAAGACCGATTTAAGCAGCTCTGACAGTATTTCTTACTTTCTGAAAGTAAAAAATGAAATCCTGTTTGACCACATCTGCCAAAACTCCGAAACGAGTTATGCCAACCTGAGCCTAATATGATCAGGGTGGATTGTTGGTAATAGGAAGTTAGTAAATAACAGGTTTTAAAGG
>NW_011342297.1:153813-169669 GCF_000735185.1 Notothenia coriiceps | reverse complement strand
GATTTAAGTACAGCTCTGACATTAGTTTTGTTCTTAAACCTTCGATAATAACTTGATATTAAAGTAGTTGTACGTTGTTGTAGGTATATCTAAGTAACATATTCTAATAGTACGTTACGGTTACGTCTCGGTCCGAAACTAACTTACTAGATGTCTCCTTACCCTAACGGTACGTTGGGTTTTAGGTTGTCGTTAATTACTTACTTAAACGTTAATTATTAATAATTACTTCTCNGTGGCTGGTAGATTTTAAATACATAATACAAATGTACCATTGGTTTACTACTGAATGGCTGGTAGATTTTCCCCAGTGGCTGGTAAATGTTCATGTGTTGTGTAAATATTCTAATGTTTTGAAAAATTAATTTCCAGCCCTGGCGCGCGCGCACACACTGGGAAAATAGGAGACACAGGGACAGTCCAACAAGGGAGCAAATAGCCTTGGTGCTTACTACAATAACAATAACGACAATGATAATAATAAATAACAATAATAATCATTATAATAAGTTAGTGTAGGCGCAAAATTCCGAAGAAAACAAGCGTCAGAATAGCTGCTGAAATTAGCTAGCAGGGATTCAACCGGCTAGCTAGGCTAGTTCATGCATACTCTAGTCTAGTCAGTCAAACTGTTAGCTAAAAGCTCCCTGGACATACATTATATTCAATGACACGGAAATCAATGATGAGATGACTTACTGTACTGAAAATATGGTCTTCTCCCACGTCGAGCAGTCTGTAGCCACGCAAAATGTCAGTGAGTGACTACAGTATGTGACAGCCGTCCTCTTTGGTTACTCTTCAGCAGCGTCTTAATCATTGGAATGGAATCAGAATGTAATGTTGTAGCGGAATGTCTAAATCCTACCCGGATACAGCCATGTTATTTTCTAATTGGCTGTTCGACAGCTTACATTCTTTTGATTGGTTGATGCGTGGCTACAGTGATTCTGTACTAGTTTGTTTACAAAATTGCGGCACAACTTGGTGGGCGGTACCCTGGAAAGAAATCTCTGCGTGAGAAATACAAGGTGTGGCGTGTGAGCGTGTGAATGGAGTGAAATGCGTGAGACTTGAGAGCTCTGCCCTCAACATCTGTAATTAGTTAAGCTGAGGGTTTCCGAAAAGTGAAACTTTGGGTTATCCAAAAGTGTGCAAAGAGGTGAAGCGTTGGTTAATTGTGCATTATTTTATGGCCTTAATTTAAAAGCAACACATGTTTACAGAACAAAACCTTTTGGTTTGCTAAAGGATCGTAGTTTAAATAAGTATATTTTTTAAGTTATATAAATACATAAGATTCACATGGAACAGAAACACTTTTCTCCTATATGTGAAAACTTGTTCCACATCCAGCAATCCTAGCCTCCAAAGTCAATACCTCATTTCAAAGATATTAATAATACGTCGCAAACCAAATCCATGAAAATATCATTTCCCTTCAAATGTATTTCACAGCAGTTTCATTGTATGGAAACGTCATCTTTAGATCAGGCTGCTCTGCAATAGCCTCTCTGTAACATTTCTTTCCAGATATTTACCTTTGCCCACTGCTCTGATAGAGTGCAAGTCTCTCTCAGGGTGGCCTGACGTGCTGTGTTCAGGCTCTCTTTGAAGCTGTGATATTGGGGTGGCACTTCACCACACACACACTCAAACAAACAGCAGTAGGTCTCACAGTGCACACTACAGAGCTGACTCATCTCCTCGCAGGACAGCTATCACTAATCTCTATGTAGCGCTGGAGTTCCCCCCACAGTGAGCCTTGATCATAGGGAAAAAAACATCATGTACACTGCTCAAGGAACATTCGGCAAAACAAAGATACAGAGGTGAGTTATATTGAATACCAAATAGAAGCTTTGAAAGTAATCTGAAATAGCTCTCAAAGCAGTATAACAGGGCTCTAGATAGATTGCATTACTAAGAGTCCTTAGAGTGGCTTTAATTGTACACCCTATATTAATATAACACCTGCTTCTCAATCATTTCTAATTTTCACCATATTTTCATATCTTATCATTTTAACTTAGCCCGTCCACAGCGTATGTTTGGTCTGTTTGGGATTTTAGAGGGTGTTATTTCTGTTGGGTAATCAGTGCCAAGCAAGTAGGAGTTTGTACACTAATCTAACATTCCTTTTAACATAAATTAATATTTCTCACTACACATTCAAGAGCAACTTTGCACTCCTGATGTGAAGACCAAAAAATACTAAAATGGTGATCCTTGAACTATTCCAAACAAATATGAAGAAAATGAGAGAACCAGCTAAGCAACACAAACAAAAACCTTGGTGGCGTAGTTGCAGGATATTGCAATGCTGCAAGTGAGTTCTTCATGAAAACATTTTAACTGACCAGGCCCTCGTCAGGAAATGGTATGTTCTTATTTTAGTGGCAACCACTTTAAAAGAGACATTATTTCCCCGTCCTGTAGTTTTGATGAAAGAAGGTAACATTTTCAAAAGAGCTCAGATTAAATAAAGTTCACGTCCATAGTCAATTTATAACTTAAGTTCACAATCCTAAAAAACAACAAGTTTGTGTTTATTCAAATGATTTGGAAAAATAAAATGGCTGAATGCTTCGATACCAATATTTCTTGGAGGCTGACGTGCAGAATTGTTTTATCAGACCCAACACAATTAGCATTTTTCTTTTTTCATTTGAATATGTACAGATTTGTCTGTAATCTCCTTCAATTACTTACATGGTCTGTTCTAAGCAGTACCAGCAACTGCATAGTCATAATTGCGTCAATCACAAAAAAATCACCTATTGCGCGTAGACTTTGAATTACTTATAATTATTAATACTCAGATACATAAATCTACCATACGTCCAAAGGCTTGTTTAATTCCGATGCCCGTATCACACCTTTCCATTCTCAGCCGCTGTGCAAAGTATGTTTGTGTTGGGAGCCAGGGGGAATTGGGCTACAGGTATTCCTGCAGAGCCTCTCTAGTTATCTGGTTTTTGCAGACATGTTTTCAGTGGCAAGCGAGCCACTGATATGGGCTATGCAAAGGTACTTCAGTGATGTGTTGTGATAGAGACTCTGCTTACCATTTGCTTGGAATGCAGTTTGCCAGCCAGGTGACCAAGCAAATAGTCTGCAGTGCTCTGCCTGTGATAAGTATAATGAAACTGTTGAAGAAATGAGGCACATTTCATAGTCAATGCTCCATGCCAGTTATGAGTGAGTGACCACATAAGCAAAGTCAGGGCGCAGTATATTCTGCAGTGTGATGCACATACACACTATGTAATCGTTTATTTATTGCGGTGAAACGGAATGTCAAACACAGAGCATTAATTATTTATTTGTCATAAATGTATCGCATTGCTTTTGCATCCATCTCAAACTGTTGGCAGTTAATCATTTGTGTCCTCTTTATTATCCAAAAACATAATTCAGGCAAAAATATATTCCCCCAAAGTACATTTAGACAATGGGTTGAACCAAATGATAGTATTTGCCACCGCAGATTAGAAATTATTCACCATCATGTGATTTCTTTCATTCACCCATTTGCTGCAGCTGCAGGCCTGGCTCACAGCCGGCTAAGCAAATTGCCCTTTTCCTTTTTTTCTACTGCTCCCTCCGCCTCCTTGAAGATTCTGAGGCACTATCCAGTTAGATGGGATATGAAATCCCTCCAGTAAGACGTGCCCTCAAAGCCTGCAGTATGAGGCATAGAGGGCCTCCTGATCAGAGAGTCCGAACCACCTTAACCGTCTGCTGTCAGTGTGAAGACCCAGACTATATGCTTCTCTACCATCTCTAAAAAGGTCAACCTTTATGAAAGCTCCATTACTAGAACAAGAAGGTATGTCATAAAGACAGGAAACAACCGGCTCTGGACAGTGATGCCCATCTTAATGGGCGTCACTGTCCAGTTGCTGCATGGATGAGTCTTAAAACCCCCAAGTTTTAGCACATACTCATCCTAAAGGAAATGTGATGGATGCATGAAATAAGGTTGGTGGTTACCACAAGCCTAAAGAGATTTTAGCATTTTGTTCCTCATCTTACAGTATATATGCCAGTACACGTCAGTTAATACCCAACTTGAGCTGAAAATAAACGTCTAAATGACATCACGCCAAACATTACTGTGCCACGGCCATAATGACAAACTTAAAGTTACAACTTCAACCTCTTATACAAAGTATATGCAGAAAAATACAGTATGAACCCACTCACTAGATCTCCTCTACATTCATATATCACAGAAAAAACACAGCATACATACGTTTAATGAAACTTTCCTGTCCCCTCACCTTCCAAGTGAGAAATGCACCTGTTTGATTTAAAAAATAACTTGCTGGAAATACATGAAACAGGTGTCCACGAACACTGTCATTACCTAACATAACATTACATCCTAGATCTTTTCAGTAAATTGCAACAGACACAATTACGCAGTGTTGCCAGCCTGATAACATAATTATTGTAAGGGTAAAAGGACATGTATTAAATATATAAAAGAGATGGTTATCTTTAGGTACCGCATATTCTTGACAACCCACTTTCCTGGAAACGAGCCCAGGCATCTCCACTTTTGTGACAAACAACACCTGAATTGATTGCTTGTCATTTGCCTTGTCCCATTTTATTCAATATGAAATGTTTATGCATATCCATCTTAAATAAAATGCAAAAAAAACGTATTTCTACTTCTACTAACAAAAATGGCTGTTTGATGGCGAGGAGTTTCAAATTAATCTGGAGTAGTAAGTAAAACAGTTTGCATCAGGTTGCAAATGTTCTTTATTTGTATCAAATGGTTTGGTTTCTACGGACTGCAACAAATATGTTGCAAAACGCCTCAACAACAAGGTTACAATTGCAACTATTTTAAATATTTTAAATGTGTCTGTTATGATAATTCTTTTTTTCCTCTACTTTAAATTGCTCAATTTTTTTCAGATATCAACTTCTGCTCTGTATTTATCATTGTACACCAAAGAAGACCGAGAAACGTTTCTTTTATGTGCAAATGTAATCAAATATTAAGACTGTTTCTTATACGGTTACCGATTTTTCTGAGTCACTAGCCATAAATGTCTCGGCTGTCTGACATTTTAACTGCTTCGTCATTTTATTTATCTTTGTAATCGGGAATGAGCTCTCAGTCACTAATGTGCTATTGATTACATCTATGTTTTAACTGACCTTTTCCATAGAAAACAAGTCTTCAGTCACCGTTTAGAATGTGTTCATGATTAAATCTCTTTACAAAAACAAATAATTATACTTTGGTCTGTAATGAGAACCAGATTCCTGCCTGGAAGCATAGTACAGACTCCAACACAAAAGGAGTTACTCACTTCAAAAATAAATACATGACCAATATTTATAGTTTTTACAGAAGGGTCAATGAAGAAGGCCTGTTTCAATTATACACTAAACAGACTTAGTTCAAGCCTAATTCAAACTAGCGTTAATTTACTTGTTATGTACAAAAATAAGGATTCACCCTTCCCTTAATTTACAGCTAAAACGCTAATGAGCCACAGCATTATCTGTGCCCACTGTCAAGAAGACATCAGCTAATCATCTTGGTAGATGTCCCTGTCATCAGCGCCTTAGAGTTGCTGAGTCATAGTTTGGAATTTTTCCTCACCTGCTAATGAAAATGTCCTCAACTGTGATATTTGCAGCAAGGCTTCCAGCTTCGGCACAACAAACATGCAGCCACATTGTAAATCATGACACAGAGGAGCAAAAAAACAACAACCCAGAAACCCCTGTAAAAAAATCAAATTATACTGATGGATGCCCTTCAGAGGCAGAAAGGGTCCATGCAGGCAGCATACAGAGGCTTCAAAAACAAATGCAACTTCATATCAGCTTCTGTGCTTCTGCCTCATTATAATTAGTAATGGCAGAGAATGACATCAGCCCTTTCCTAAACCTTTCTAATTTATTAGAAGCATTGGTATCAGCAATTCTCCCTGGTGTTCCTTTAGTGTTGGATTACAACTCAAATGTTGTCAATCAGTACTCACTCTTTTGGTGAGCAGGAAGTCTGGTGACTGCAGAGCCAATCAGGAACAGGCGACACTAATCAGGGCGGGGTAGACAATCAACACTCAAAAGCAGGAAGTGAAGGGCAGGCCATATTTTGACACTTATCTTTTATTTGCCATGCACCTCCAGACCAACCCAAAAAGTGTTTTTTGTTCTTTCCCCTTAACATCCATCCACAGTTTATTCCCTTAGGTAAGTTTCCCTTTCTTCAATGTTAGAAATGGTTTATTTACTGCAAATCATTTCAGAATAATCCTTTCATGACATACTAATACAGTTTGTGCTAGCAGTTAGCATGAAAGTTGCTGTATGAGAATCATAATTATCTTATTTGATTAATTGTCTAAAGCAACTTTGTGGGTGGACACATTTCCACTGAGGTTGAGAATATAATTAATATAATGGCAATCTCTACTTTGCACTTTCTGGTATATTGTCAACAATTGCTATAGTGGCTCTGAGGATTATTGTTAGAAGCTTACTAGCAACTGTAGTCTATATTACGGATGGTGTATGTGCCCAGCCTGGACTTCATAGGGTTTGTATTCTTGGTGTACTGATGAAGACATTGTTTGTTGGAGTGTACTCAGCGAGCTCTTGAGTAACCGAAAACGTGCTTTTATGTGCTCCTTAATTTTCCATTTGTTATTCTTGGAAATTATTCACCTGGATACTACACAGGGTTGGATGAACTGCTTGTGGGTGTTAGTGAGTTATGATGGTAAATGAGAATGGTGATCCTTTTACGAGACTAATGGGAAATAATCTGTTTTAGTACTGGAACTCTTCCCCAATTTAGCCTTCATTTAGGTGTTTGTGAGTAAGCAGTAACTGGTGTGAATTAAACATGGCATGCAGAATAAGCACAGCAGGTCTTGATTATTTGCTGTAAAATTGACTTCCAGTGTTGTTCATGCTGGTCTTGTAGTTTGCCATAGGGAGCAATAAAGTCAGTTTACAGTTTAGGCATACGTATAATCTCTCATTCTGAAGTTGATTTGACAACAGCACACTTAGTTTCCATCTTCAAGAGAAAAGAAAAGAGGACCAAAGACACACTCTCACCAATGTGCAGGAAAAAGTGAGAAAAATAAATGGAGTCATATAATCTCTATTTAGGATAATGATTGTAGTTAAAAGGTACCCTTGGGGCTCTGGCATAAAAAGGCAATTGATTTAAATGAGCAGTGTTTAGGGTAGTGCAGGCCGCAAGAGAAATAGATTCCCAAGAATATTGAAGTAGAGGAAGTAGGTATGAAATTTGTCTGTCGATCAGAATGTGTGGTTTTCCTTCTACTTCCCCAGTGAAAGCATCCTGCGCTTTGCAAATCCATCCTTGTTTGGCAACCTCAGTATACAGCTGAAAGCCCAGATTACCCTGCAGACACAACGAGTCATAGAAATCAAGGGAGTCAGGCAACATTGCACACTCCAGGCTGTATTTTAAATGAGGTCGTTTCAGTCACCCATGTGCAGACTCCACCACTTACTCCTTTGTCCCCCAGTACATCAAAGCTCCAAATGGAATGCTAGCAAGACAATTACTCACTATGGTGTGCCTTAAGCATAGGAAAATCAGCAATGTACAGTACTTGAAATAAGAAGTCTTAAGCTGTTCTAGTTAATAATTCTTTCTTCACAGTACTTCCTATTGAACTTTACACATACAGTATTTTCTTGGCTTTTTCATTTTCTCTGTGTGTTTTTGTTTTGACTGAATTCAAGTAAATATTTAGAGAAGCGTAGATTGGGATGAATATTTGAACAACAGATGGATCACCTGAGTTTAGAAAATAGTCAATTAAAAGATGCAGTCTCTTTATAGGAGGCCAGAATAGGGAAAATTGTCTTCCGAGAAAACATGAGGATAAAATAACACATCTGTCTTGTAGGTATTTGAAAAAAAGGTGACTGTGTTCACATAACTCCACATAATAAGGAGGTTATCGCGGATAGATGTTTAAACAAAATATCTTACATTTGAGAAGGATGTTTGTTTCCTGTCAATGTTGCTTTGTTGAATCCGTGATCGATGCCTTATGATCATTGAAACCTTCCCCATTGACCATATTCATATCTGGCAATGAGAAGCAGAATGAAGTCAGGACTATTCACTAGAGATCCATCTTGTGTAATATCTGCTGTCTTTGACTGACACTTGAGATTGCTTTGGATTGCAGAGGGAACAAATGTGTCTCTCCCTTGCGTTCTTTCTTCTAAAGCTCTGAGTGTGTCGATGACCTAAGAAGCAGCTGTCCTCTTGCTGTTTAACATTCATTCCCTCCCTTCCTTTGTGACCTAGTTTAACTGTAACAACCAACTTAAACACTTTATCAAACACTTTTTGCTTTCAGTCCCTGTATTGCTTCTTCTATCTCCATTACCTGCCCAGTCTCCTCCATTTATCCAATGAGAAAAGCAGCACTCATTTTCCCATACCCATGCACACATACACTCTCCTCCATAAAGAATTGCACAATCAAGGGCAAAGCCCCAATTCCACTCCAAGATTTGAAACGGGCTGAGAAGGCTGTTACAGTGCACACACTTGCAGATTAAAGGTAAAAAGCAGAACCTCTTACAAAAGCTACACACAGCCCCTGTGGTTTCTTTTACGCTCGCCGTGCTTACAGCCCAGCAAACATCTCTAGCCAAGTGGGAAAACTCAAAACCATCATGTGAAATAAAATCTGCAATCCACCCAAAAATGGCTTTGATGAAAAAGGAAAAATAGAGGTCCTCGTAAACCAGCAATATGCTGTATGTGCAATGAATCACACATTTATTTCCTTCCTCATATGTTTTCTGTATTTACATGCTTCACTTTGCTTTTACTCTACCACCACTTTAAGAATTAGTTTTTTATGAATGCATCAACAAACTAATAAAAGGCAGCCAGAGAGTTGAAAACACAGAAAAAAGCACCACGTGCCTGTTCTAAATCACCGTTTTATGACTTTCTTTTTACATTCCCAATTCTTTCTCTTGTGTTGGCCTTTTTTGCGGTGATAAAATGGAACAATACTCATAATGACATGAGGAATCGACAGGCCTACAAGAACCGAAGGTTATGTGAGGCTGTTTGGGACACTAATTCCTGGCCGCAGCCCTTTAATTAGTTTATTCATTTCTAAATGCAGACAGAAGATTTAAGAGTGCTCTCTTTACTTGCTTCTCTGACCTAAATGGAATAAATTGGACTGGGATTAGTTCTCGGCACAACACTCAGCGTGTGATTGGATGAAAATCATTCCTCCCACAGGACATTGTGGAGGCCAAGATATAAAATGCCGGAGGGAAATGAGCCATTCTAGATTTTTTAACTTTAATTTGTTCTGAATAAACCAAAAGACCTGTTATTGATTGGCCATTATCACATGGTTTTTCATTGCGGCAATAATTGTCAGTGTCTGAATAAAACAACTTGGGGTCTTTATTATTGTCACTGTACTGTGCCTGATTTTATCAAAATGTATCTCCGCCTCCACAGGTGTTTATTTTTGTTCATGATGCAACAAGCAGCATACCAGCAGATGAGATGGACTGAAACACTGTTGCCATGGCACCTATACAGCACAAGGATTAGAGTACAGGTAGTGTTTATGTATTTCTCAGTACAGAAACTCATGTTGTGTTGGAAGTAAACCGTAATGAAATGTCGTGTGTCATACGTTTTTTGAGTACATAAACTGGTTATAACAAAGTTTCTTGGTCTCTAGTCACCAAAGAGATGGATATGCAATTTAAATGCAAATCAAATGCAAATACATTAAGGTTTCCTGTGACAAGAAATGGATGAGGATGAGGAGCAATTTGAAAAGGAACAGGTTTTATATGGGCTTAGGTGTTTGTTTCATTTGTTTATATGCTCTTTGTATGCAGAGCCAGTGGATGGGTTGATTTGATTGGGCTGATGTAATATGGTTGTTGCCTTGTGTGTTTTTTTGTAATTGGACATATCTGTCTATCCTTTTCAGATGCGGTTACCTCTCCAAAAACATTTCTTGTTTTGCAATATTGTGTTGTATGTTTACAGGAAAATCTTTGTAAAACGGTATTGTATTTATTTTTACATAAATCATTCAAAATGCAATCGAACAAATGCATAACTAGAATAAAAAAAAAAATGAATATATAGCAGTGTCTTCTGATATAAGACTGGACATTTTCTCACACAATAGTTCAGTTCAAAGCTGGAGGTTCATACTGTGTACAGTTTACAAGTCCTCTGAGTGACAGTATTTTTCGCGGATGCTCATACAAAAGAATTTCAATAATCCAATTAATTACTTTTCTTTTTCAAATGAAGACTTGAGTCCTCTTTATGGTCAAAACCATAATCCCCATTTATATAATGACCTGGCATGGCATCATAGCTTTTAGCGACTGTAGCTTTTTATTGCAGCTGCACATGTAGTGGATTGTCAGTTTTTTGACAGAAGCCACTCTGAATTTGTCAGATTTAGAAACAGTTGGCAGATCAATTATGTCATCGGTTTGGATAGTTGGAATTGCGTATTACATTAGATTTTCCCAATGAGTTAGATTCACTTTTTTTATTCATTTAATTGGCCTTTTTAATAAAGTCATTTGACCATAGCCTAATGGATCAAGTCATTTCATTTGCTGATTGGTTTGAGTGATTTAATTGGCCCAATTAATCACTTGATTTGTTTGACTTAATGGATTAATTTGATTTGATTGACACAATGTATCAACTCATTTGATTGGCCCAATTGGATTAGCGATTGATTAACAATTGACTAAGCAAAACAATGGCAGATTTATTGCAGATTTCAATATGTCATTGTCGATAGATTGCCGTTTTAGTTATTTCATTATCGATCAAATGAAAACTGATTACTGCTCGATTGCCAATTTAGTTATGTATGTCACTCAATTTCTTACATAACTTGTTACCCGAAGATTGTTGCAATTACCCACCAGGTACATTCAGTATTTATGCTACAGCCTTTGACGAATAGAAATGCTCATCATAATAGGGGAGTTGAGGGGTAGAGGATGGCAAAAGTAGACAAGAAACACACTTTGAGCATTCCTCAAGACTTTTTGAAAAATTAGCTTTGAGATTGCATTTTTTATGAGACATCAAGAGGAGATTGCCTCAAATTGGATGTGCTTGTATTTTTTTACATTCTTTTGCTACATAATTTCACTAGCCTAGATCGACTGAAATTCTTTGAGATGAACAGCAATGTTGTGGAATATTACTGGATCTGTATAAAGAGTGAAATCCTAAAAGTAATCACCTTCATTTGACATATTTTTTTATATATTGAACTTATATATATATAGCTATGTTCATGCTTATATAGATTGCATCACCGGGAGTTAACACTTTGACATGCGTCTTAGTCTCAGGCCGCTCTTCTTGTCTCACTGAAACAACAAAATGTCCTTTTTAATGCCAGGGAAGACAGAGAAGATAAATGCTGGTTGGTCAACTATACCAAACACTTCAGCCGAATCTGATATTGCTGCAGAGGAACCGAAAAGGGACATCAGCAAGATCAGTGTTGCTGAACGAAACGGATGGAGGAGATAAAGTGCAGCCTGATTTCACTGAACTCAGGGAAGTAGTGTCCTTCCCTCCAGCTCCAGTGCAGTTATCAACCTTTTCAAGTTCACTACATGGATGCGTATTGAGAAGATTTGGAACAAAAGAAGGACTCATGGGGTTGTCAAACCAATCATCCAAGCCAGAGGCGGTATTATAATCCCTAGTCTTTTTGTAATAGTGTAATTAAAAGAATCCATGTTTGCAAGTCTTTTCTGTGCATGTGTTTGCCTCTAGGTGTGTGAGATGTGTGTGGCCTATTGTGGCTCCTTGTGTCCAAGTATTTCCTGTGGCTCAGCTGTGATGTGAGCAGTGTTTCTGTTTAATTGACTGGGCTCTGTGTCTGCCTTGCTGTGTTACAGACAGTGAGGCCCCGTCCTTTGGGAGGAATGTCATCACTGTGCAGGCAGCATTACACTAAGGGCTCAAGCTTTGGCAGCCTGCTTTAACATCTTGACACAGCTCCTCCAGCTAATGAACATCATTAGAGACCCATGGGTAAGGACAAACAAACTCATGGACAACCCCCCACACACACACACATGCACAGAAGAAAACTTTCTCTCTTCTTTGAATCTTTCACAATTTCAGTATGCTCAAGAAGCTTTCTGATGGTGCTTTCAGACCAAAACTGTTTGGTTTGGTTAAAACAGACTCAGATCTGTTAGTTAGTATGGTTGTCAACAGAGATGGCAAAAGTACACACATCCTTTACTCAAGTAGAAGTACAGATACTCGTGTTTAAAAATACTCTGGTAAAAGTAGAAGTACTGACTAAACTTCTTTACTCAAGTAAAAGTAAAGAAGTATGGGCTTCGAAATGTACTTAAGTAAGAAGTACCCATAACTACCAACTGTTTTAAAGAGTAACTGACCTCCCTTTATATTAATAGAATAATAATGTCATTGTTAGCTAATGAATGTTTCAAAGCTAAACAACGGCAAAATGACAATGTTCTCATTGGTCCCTCTTCTTTAGAGAAGACCAGGAAATGATGCAATGACTCTAAATAATAATGATCATGCCACCAAACACAGAAAGTACAGGTATTTGTGTTAAAAATGTAAGAAGTAAAAGTAAAAAGTCGTCAGAAATAAGTGGTGGAGTAAAGTACTGATACCAAAAAAATGTATCAAACCAAAACTGCTTCAACTTGGTCAGTTCGTAAAGTCCGATCCTCCACAGTTCCAAGAGGCCTCCTATTTGTTGTGTCATTCTTTAAAACCAAAATAGTTTGTCCCTTACTTCCTTCTTGAGTTACAAGTTTGTATGAACTCAATAAAGCATGAAAGTGCTGGGGCAATGTTTATTGTCTGATAACTCAAATGTACGTAATATGAATTGTTCTTCTGGCTTCTTCAAGCAGACAAACACAATTAGAGTACTTTTCTTCTCCACAAAAAAAATGATTTAAGTTATGCGTTTAACGTGTTCTTCTCTTGCGGTCTCCTCTTATTTCCTCCACTTTTATTCCCTATTAGGGTTCCAGCAAGGTCACTTTAGCTATTAGTCAACTATATGCACGGATGGTCAAGTTTTATCACTCAGGCGGGCACAGCCATAAATCTCTCTCACCTGGCGACCCCAATCAGCCTTGTACTGCATGTGGAGCCCAGGAGCTGTTGAGCCCTATATGACCAAAGCATTTGCACTGATATATGCATTAAATTATTATGTACACAAGGAGATAAACATTCATTCAATTACTTCCCGGTGACACTTCCTCGCCAACTCATGGCAGGTCTGCTGCAAAGGCTAAATGGCCAGTCATCATCGCACTGACGTTAATTAAGCCACTTTGTCAAAGGCTCTGTTCAAGTTGTCACCAGAGTCATACTAATATAAACTGCAGAGAGTTAAATATCAGGATTTTATTTTGCTATATAACTTTGACAGCCTTCTCAATTTAATGATTGATCATTGACTGAGAGAGAGAGGCATGCCGCTTATTTCTTTCCACTTACTCTGAGATATTACTTTAATGGCAGAATGTCAACATTAATACCAAGCAAATACTAAACACTGCCCTGTCCTCATGCTACTGAGGCTTCTTTACACCCGTCTAAATCTCTTCCCTAGTAGTTGTTTGAGAAAAATATGATAAACTATGATGGATTAATATAGCCAAATGGATACGGAGCAAACTGTCTGTCAGCTAAGACCATACAACATTTTTACTTCTACACATTCAGCCCATTCTTTTGTACATTTCTTCAAAGATTGCAAATATGGTATTTACACACAGAAATCTGAAATGTATAAAGATATATTTCAAATTAGGAATATCTCTATTTAGGCGTATTTTCTTAATTTCTAATCTACCTCTCTGCACAACACACTCTCACTCCACAATCGTCCAGGAACGACGTTTGGTCAGGGTCCCGTGGCGTGCAGTTGTGACGCTTCTAGGCTCCTTCAGCTTCATAAAGGGACGCAAATAGCTTTCAACTGATTGCAATGTATTCCATCTGCGGCAGGATTTGACGCCCATGGAAGCACGGCATTCGTTTGTGTCGGCTGCCCATAAAGGCAATTTTCCATTCCCATTGGATAACGGAGAATTATACACCCGGAAGTAAGTATTCCCCTTACTGTCGATTGATTTTACAGTGATATCTGCACTACTCATCGACTAAAAAACACCAGATTACCCTTGTTAATTACACAACATTGATTGGTTTAAATTGTGTGCAATGCTTTTGTATTTTTCCCCTCCGATTCGGAGAAACAAATATTTTTTCGGAGTAAAGGATGGCAGAACCACACTACACTACCCAGAATCCCCAGCTATCGTTTAGGACTACACCTTGTGCTCTGTTTGACAGACCACGTTTTTTTTCACCATTCATTCCAGGGGAGCTCATGGGACCGCGGAAGCGGAAAATTATACATTATATTCAATGGAGAGAGAAAACGTATCTTTTGATCCCGTTTGAATTGTGCCACGAACTACACATATGATGTTTGTCAATTTAAAAGAACATTTTGCAAGTCAAAAAAATAAAAATGTGTCGTAAAACTGTGAAGTAACACATTTTTTTGTGTTAAGCAACACGAAAAATAATTACTGGAATGTTAGGGAAATTTAGGGGTTTTATAATACCTAAAACTGAACGGATCCTATTTTGTGTTTGTGGTTTACAATAATTCTTCACACTTATATGTTTGTTAAAATATTTACTGAATTATGGTGACGTTTTTATGAACATATTAAAACGCACTATATTCTTACATACGTGAATTGACGAGAGATAGTCGATTACTATTTCGTTACTTTAGGTCCGAAGTTGACCAGAGAGTCGTTTAGACCATGTATTCGCACAATTCACACCTAACACCCCTTTGGAATATTTCGCCGAGACCTCTCCCTAAGAGTCGACACATCTCGCACCGGTGTCTTTCAGTTCTCGTGTCTGTTGTATCGACGGACAAAAACATGTTGCATGAGCACTTCAGTCTTCATAATTCAGTCTGTCTACTTTGTTTTATGTAAGTTGTCACATCTCACACGAACGAACGAGAGGTTGGTTGTGTTGGAGAGTGAGGTATTAGCCGACGCGTCCTCGCTGCAAACCAGTCGCCCAGGGCAACCGCGACGGTCAACGACTGCCGGAGATCCAGGAAGTCGGGAAGTATTTCCCTGCGTATCGAAGTTGACTAACGGTCTACATAAGGGTAGACGGGCCGCCGCTAACTGCGAGTACGCTTCGGGTGCCGGTAGAGCAAAACACAGCGACGGAATTTCCGTTACAACTCGCGAGGTAAAAAGGGTAACTATGCGGCTCTTACACATGGTGGCGGCTTCGATTCATAAGAGGGAAATGACGAGCTAACTAAAATGTGCACTATTAGAAACGTGATGAGTAGCTGATTTTTTGTGGTCTAATAGGAACAAATTACATGTGTTGTACTAACCAAATTTAACGACTACGTTCACGGAAAACATAAAAAGGGGAAGGCCTAAGCCTCTTTATTATAAAAAAGCCCATTTCCTACCGTCTTGGTCTGACTGGTGATGGGTCTAGGGTCGATAGCAAATCCTGATGTGGAAACACGAGACAAACCTGTTTGGGGCAAAAAAAAAGTGGTAAACAAGGCCCCCCCTCGGAGTCCCTGGCGCCTTCGCGGCTTTTAAATCGCTCGATATCAAGCTTACCTCTCTCTTTTGCATAGAAAACTAGGGCAAACTAACCCGCGTGCGTTGATGTGTATACTACAAACAGCTTAAATTTTCTTGT
>NW_011342297.1:138038-153768 GCF_000735185.1 Notothenia coriiceps | reverse complement strand
TTATAACGTTAGCTTAGCGGATCTCCATTCAGAAAACACGCATTTTAAAAGGTTTTTCGCCTGCTGTCTGTCTGCAGACTTGTCAAATCATTAATTCATGGTTTTTACTAACCGGTATCAGTATGTTGTTACTTCGGCATCATTTTGAAATGTGTATTAAAATTAAATCACCGTAAAATATGTTCATGTTGTTGTAGTTGTAGCCCCCTTGCCAGCGATTCTCTCTCTAGTTTAGCATACTCAGCCCGACTCAGCCCAGAAAGTCTTATTGACAGGTGCTGTGGATCAAAAACTGTGAGAACAAAAATGCTGTTATTCACTCAGAATTGCTTTCGACAACTCCAAGGATGTCGATATTTAATGATTCTGTAAAAGCACTTGATGATGTTTATCTTCACACTGTCTGTCTACCTCAAGGGCCAACTAATTCCTTCCTACCTAACTTTGACAATGCAATAAATGCTAAATTGTTCATTATGGCCACATATATACCATAACGGATTGAAATGTTTAAAAAATAAATGAAAAGAAACATTTCCTGTAAGATGCATGTCTTGTCCAAAAACTGAAAATTGTACTGCTACTTTCTACGTATTTATTGAAGAAATCCATTATCATCCGTGATCTCTATTCATTGTATTGAGCAATGGAATACAAAATATGAACAACGTTTGCAAGTTCAAGCACCTTATGTCTTTTATCCTTTTAAAAAAAAAAAATCATTCCTTTCTATAAAGAGTCTGAAAAAGAAAAAAAATGCATTATCTGTTTAATAGTTACAACCTTACCCACTCCTGCAGTCTCAATTCTCTATAGGCGAATTATTCGTACAATTAAACACTGCTGCCCTAGTGTGGTTGATAAAATCCAAAAATACTTCCTAAGGTTTTGAGTGTCAAACAGAATTAAATGGTTTGACATAGAAGGATATTTTTTGAGGGGCAAAGACAGTTTTTAGAGTCCGTTAGGCATCAATACATTTTAGTTCTGATGCCAAGAGTTTGATTTTGCGAAGAGAACATACTGCAGAAGGAAGTTTGAGAAAAGGCTTTGGGATATTTAATACAGCAGTATTAGTTAGAGTAGTTAATACCGGTAGGTCAGACTGAAGTGGCTCACTATTGTTTTAATGTGCTCTACTAGGTTGCCAAGAGAAGATTTTCTCACAAGGAGAGGATGGCATGAGGAGCCTTAATAGGACAAAGAATTGGAGCCTCGGTTTGTGACTCATATAGTTATTAGCTCAGAGACATATAATGGGGCATATAATGTTCTTTTAGCAGATCATTTATCCTCAGGGATCTTTTGTCAGACCTAATTGTCTCGGTTTAACATGGAGCAGTAATACCAAATGAAGAGAAGACTACGTGATTAAAATAACTAAGTATTACCGCGGTACTGCCTTAAAGACATTACTTCATCATTTTGAGTTAGGAATTTCAAGTAGGAGTTTTAAATCTGTAGCCAAATGTATTTCTTCTTTAGGGTGCTCGAAACATAAATTGTTACAGACTGCTGTAGGGCCGACAAATCAAGATGGGGTAGAATATATTTCCAGGCAACATTGTGTACGCTTCGTGGCCTTTTAAAATGTGTGCGGGGGATATTTTATTCCTGTGTTATAAAGTGCCAGTGGAGAGATGACAGGAAACAGGGGAGAGAAAAATGTAAATGTAATCTTAATCCCTAAATCACATCACAAGTGCTTGATGGTTTTTCGCAGCTGTTACTGTAAATTCCATTCTGCAAAAAGACATTAACAGATATATTCCTGGTCAACATAAAGATGACATTTCGTACTTAATAGACTGCACTGAACCTCAAAATGATGAATTCAGGCTGCTAAAGCAACAACAAAGCTGAATGCATTTACAGACCTTTTAAAGGTATTTCTTTCATAATCTGTTTTAACATTTTAGAATTGTGAAGCTCCTATTGACTGTATTTTGAGTTGCATTACTGATATAGGCGCCAAGGTTTTCAAAAGAAAGAAGAATAAGTAATAAAAAAGACAATCTTCATAAATTAGTGGAGTATTCAAAGATGTATTTTGTTGAGCTTTAATAGCATTGACATTTTACAATAATGAGAAACCCACATTGTTTAACATGCTTAAGCCAAAAGAAACTGTTCAGATGTTCTTTGAGTTCCTAAGAGCCTATGACTCAGGTTTAAAATGTGAATATGCTCAAATGGAAGCACTTTAAAAGCGTCATTTGAATTTGAATGCCATCTGTGGGTTATTTCACATGCTATAACCCCAATGTCCCCTCACATTCATTTCCTCTTGGAGATTCAAGTGCATTTGTCATTTTCAGTTAGCCATAATTGTACCTACTTATGCTGCAATGCTGATGACCCTTTGAGTAAATCTTACAGATGGCATCATTTAACTGCATGGTTTTGAAACACTTACAGTACAGTACAGTATGTGAAGAAGCATTTATTATAATATATGGAACAGGAAGGATGTATTTTTCCTCCTTTCAATTATCTTGACTGACGTTAATTACATAGTTTCCATCTTTGCCTATGTTAAGTTTATTCGACATTTCCCAACAATAAATGCATGTACAGGTGTTATATACAGTTCCAATTGAGTACACTTTTTTGCTCCTTATATTTTCTTTAAAAACATGTTTCTTTGTCTCACTACCTGCTTACCAGATGTCTTCCCAAATGCCACTCTCTTCCTGCTCACTCCAGCAGCCATAACTAATTATTCATTAGCTCCAGTGTCCCTCTGTGGGTTCCTCAGCTGCTGAAACTCTCAGAAAGTGTGAGTAACTCTGTACTTCTGTGGTAGAAAACTTGATAATTCATCACCTTACTCAAACTTTTCACCGGCTGACGTTCTTCCACCAAACAATCTAGACAATACCTGAGCAACACCAATTCATGTCACAAACAGTCCAATGAATAACAATGATGGACGTTTTTTAACAGCAGACTCTTCTTAGTCACAGAAGGAAAAGCACAGGTGTTACTAATAACATGAACAAAGTCTCTAACTCTATTCAAATGTGTCTGTAAGCCATGATAGTGCTACAGAGAGCTGGAATGCAAATTGCCAGGACCCTGAAAGTGAAGCAGCATATTCCATTAACTTTATAATTTTCACCTGTGCTTTGTGTGACATGTCAGCATCATTATGAGAACAAATATGGGTTATTTTCACCACATCATTTTCCTACCTTCCTTCCGTTTTAAAATGTTGAGAAGTGGAAGATTTGAAACATAAGCCGAACTTTCTTGAAAACAAGAGTCAGGGAGAAAGACAGGTAATACTTCTCCCTACACATTCTACTTTGATAAATAATACGACAAATAAAATATATTGGCAAACACTGGTTTCAATTGTGGTTGCATTTATTATTATACAATTATTCTAAATGTATAGTGATTGAGATTTTATGTGATCTTTTTTTTTTCGTTGGGACACTTGTTTATTGTATGTAATGTGTGCTTTTATTAAAGATAAAATAGTAGTACAATATACTGTAAGCCCAGTCCTGCTGCAAATGGAGCAGGCATAAAGTCACTTGCCTGGCACTTCAAAACTAATCCTCTGTAGGCTCATATGCAAAAGCCAACAAATCATGAAGTTATGAAAAAAAAAAAATGTATATATATTTATACATTTCGAGGGATTTTGTTTGTTTTGCAATATCTCAGATACCTTTCTAAATCAAGTTCTGAAGAAAGGGAAGGTCAGGGTGGATTGCGCACCTGGGAGAAAGGTGTCCGTGTCTTGTGTGTAATGAAAGGAAGACTATACTGACTTTAAATGTATGTCCATATTTTACATAACATAACAACCATGCCTATTTAGAGCGAAACCATGACCTTTTTCTAAAAGTACTGTAGTTTGGTTGTGTTTGCGTTTTGATTTGTTGATTGATGTTGATTCAGTTTTATGGGGAAGTAACTTAATAAGAGACAGGGTTGACAGCACAAAGTATATATTGTAGATGGCAGAAATGCGTGCCAAAAAAAGAAAAAGAGCAACACAAACTACGAAGAAATGTTAGTGGCTGTGAGACTCCTTAAGAGGTGTTTGATGTTAAATCGAAATGGTCTTCAAGCCAAATCCCCAGGTTGAAATGATAATGTTCTCATTTTCAAATTATGATCACTAAGAGACATGCTAGATCAATTGGCCGTTGCATTAGCTGTGATGAGCACTTACTTTGCAGGTCAATGGGGCACAATAAGGTATTTATACAACACATAACAAATACCTCAGCATACTGCTGGGCGTGTTGTATAAATATACCTGGTCCACCACAGCCATGCCAACACAGATCTAACACACATTTAGTTTTTGATTTGGTTTATTCATGATTATACCTTTTCATCAGATTAATAACTAAGTGGAATGCTCTAAACAATGTCAGCATTTAATACAATGTTTCATAATTGTTGACTGGGTATACTTAAAGAAGTTATCCTCCTTTAAATGAAACAGCATTTTCAGGTCATTGAATTATGTCATAATGTCACTAGAAAGCAATTGACACAATTTTAGTAATGATTTCACTGCTGCCAAACCCTATTAAAAAATGTTTTCCCTCCAGCTGGAAATAGTGGCTTAGTCCAAATTGGCCATGAAGGCAGGGATTAGCCAGAATACAAAGAGATCTGTAGCTATGTCACATGCATGGAGAATAAAGGGGTTATTTCTTTTACATGAGGGTGATACCTCAGGGAGTCACGACAAATGTATTACTGCAATAATCTTTTGCCCTAACTGGCCCAAATAAGTGCTTTATATATTATGCTCATGACAATGTCTACCATTGTAGTAGGCTAAGTGAATACAAATCCAGAATACCAAGACCACCCCTTCTCATTTTTGGTCTTTCATTGAAACCATTCCGAAGCTGTGGAAACGTATAAGTAATGACATAAATACAATAAAGTAAATCATATGGTAAGTAAATACATTTGTTGTCACTGCTCTCTGCCATTATGAAGGCAAATCCATCTCTTGTTGTCTTTATTGTTTTCAGAAGCTAAGCACTATTCAATTTATACATTTTGTCAATTGGAGATTTGATTATAAAGCCTTATTGTGATATATCTTGTTTGTTTCCATATAATGGGGCTAGAAGCAGGATGATCACGCATCGTAAAAGGGTTATCGCTTCACTCTCAGACCAATTAAAGTTTCAACCATGGCCGGGGTCATTAAAGAGCTTCAAAGGTTTGGAATTTAGTCACCTGGCGGAATCATTTTAGCATAATGTCGTGAGCATAAATTAGGATGGTCAACGGACAGACAATGGTTCTGTAAATATGAAAGCAAGTACCGAACAATAGCAGATCCAAGCATCTCGAAACATGGCGACAACACCATTTAAAACACCTTAACCCACTGTAAAATATTAGTAAAATAAATATGGCAATTTTATCATGTCAATTTATTGCTGAACACTGAATTGATACCACTCTTGATATTTGTTTTAAATAAGTCACCCGAAGAGTTTACATAGCTAGCAATGACGTTGACTTGAACTGTCTAAACTACAGATTAAATCCCTCTCTCAAGAGATTTGTCATGTGCGATTTGTTTTTATCTGTCTGGTTTTGGCAACAAAGAAAATCAAAGCAGAATCGTATTGCGTTATGATTATATGGTGCCGTGAAGCAGATAAAAAGTACATCTTGAAGCATTTATTAAGCTCAATACTTTCACTGGGGCTTTACTGCACGCCAACATCTTGACCCTGCCCTGGAAAGTCAAAATCCATCAAATGCAAACGTACTTTTATAAACACTGAGGTTGAAAAACGGACAACTTGCTTCAAAACCTGGAACAAGTCTTAAATGTGAACCAGAAAAATATTGAACGTGTTCCAGTAAATATTTTCCCTAAGAAGGTCTGGCAGTGAACACTAACATTATTTCAAAGTTGCATGTTTTCTCATGATACTGGTCATTGGATACATATTTATGTTTCTTTGTAAGCTTTTGTTTGGTTGGGAACATATCACATACTGCTAGGATTATCAAAATTAGCATCAAAATGGTTTGTTTGTTTCCCGGGGCTGACTCTGAAGTCTGGATCTTTGGCAGAAACTATAATAACATTTGAGAAAAAATGTATTTCTTCCTGTGAGGGTTCAAGTCCTTGTTATGTTTTAGCATGTTGTCAGTGAATTGAAATCGATTTAAAGGAGACTGAAAAGATAGGAATGAAGGCACAATGCCGTGTAAATAAGAGTTATTATGTTGTATTTGTCTAGCTTGAGTGAAAGGTCTTTGTATGATACTTGTACCACTCAGCTTAGTGCTTTGTGCTCAGCAGGCCTTTCCTTTTGTGGGGGTGCTTTCTTTTTTCAACT
Organism: Notothenia coriiceps; assembly: GCF_000735185.1. Taxonomy (NCBI): domain Eukaryota; kingdom Metazoa; phylum Chordata; class Actinopteri; order Perciformes; family Nototheniidae; genus Notothenia; species Notothenia coriiceps. The sequence continues at coordinate 147,421 of NW_011342297.1, read as the reverse complement.
CTCTGAAATTAAACGTATCGCTAAAGGGAGGAAATTGATTTATCCCTTCTGAATTTAAGCAATTTGGAAAAGTGAATTCCCATTCCCCAATTACCTTCATACAACTTTTCATGTGCAGGATTCTAGGGGAGCTATCACGTCATACACTGGGCGAGATGCGATATGCAAAAAATGAAAATCTCGATCGCATATTTCTTCTTCAAACATATTGGTGTTTCCACTGCAGCACACAAATGTCCCACAAACTGATCTGTGTTTTTCTCTGGAGTCAATTGGGAAATTCTTGTGCCCCAATGGATGACATGTTTGGTGGAATTTGTTGTATTATTGTAAAACGGATACATTTGACCTCTTCTGGCATGTTCTTATTCTTATTCTTTATTAGGATCCCCATTAGCACTAGCATGAGCATTGGCTATTCTTCCTGGGGTCCTCACGCACACAAAACATACATACACATAAATACAACAAAATTAAAACAAAACAAAACAAAATTAAAACAAAACAAAACAGCTTTTTACAGTGCTATATGAAATGAAAACTAAAATCGTCATCCAATTTTAGTCATAAGTCCAAACAAAAAAATACAAATAAATAATACATACATACCCACAGGCACGGTTCAATTTTACTTTATAATACTGAGTTTTTTAGCAACCTTTTGAACGTACCTAAGAATTTTCATGAATGATATTGATCAGTAAAGAATTCGAGCTGACCATGGGTCTGTATATGACTGTTTTCTGTCCCATATTTGATTTAGATTTGGGTAATAAAAATACTTCCTTCTATTGCATGTCATGTTTGATAGTTATGTGGAGCATACTTTTCTGCTTGTCAAGTTTGAGAATTGATTTCTGAAGCTTCCAGTTGGTGGATGCCATGTGGCTTAATGTACTGTTTTGTGTGTCTTTGAGCAAGGTGGGAATGTTAAGCTGGAGCAAAGCAGGCAAACATACATGTGTTGACCCATTTGTTTGTGGAATTTGGGATAAGATAGCTGAACTCTGGTCATGATGGGCAATTGATATAAACCAACCATGACCATATCCACAACATTTGTGCACTGGCTGAGCAAACAGCAGGAAATAGAAAGTGTGTCGAGCAAATGACATTGTTTTAATGAATGTATACATCAGCCCTGAGCTTATTACGGGTGCTTATAATGTCCAGTTTGATGAGACTGTGACAGAAAGGTCTTGTTGTGCAAATAATTAATGAGGCTAGTTTGCTTTGTTGTTGGAGTTAATTGACATGGAAAGCATCCATATTGGCCCTTCAGGTTTGCTTATTGGTGCAACAATATAATGGTTATTTTAAAAGTCAATTAGTTATTATATCATCCATCCATTCATTTGTTTTTTCAATTGTCTATGTCACAATGGAAGCAGGCTATGGTAGACAGTCTGACCCTCTCCTTATGGATGAACCCAGAAATCCTACCAATTAAAATAACTTTAAACAGCAGACTCCAACAGATACTCGCACCCAATTCATTACTTGTGAAGCCACTGAAATCAGTTTAGAGGCCGGTGTAGCCCTTACACTACAACACACACACTGTCTGCCCATTGCTTGTTAGCTGGCAGTTGTTGTTGTTGTTTACTTGTCTCTTATTCCCCTGCTGGTGCTCAGCCTGCCAGCTTCTGTCAATCAAACACAGACATTGACACGCCCCTCCAGTGGCTGACTAAGCATATTCTTTTTACACTTTATTGCTAAAGAAAACAATTGATTTAATTATTTACTACCGCGGGGTAAACCTATACATGCTACACGCAAGTCCTTACTGTACATTCACTGCATTGGCACGGGTAGAATTATTTGGAAGAATAATACATTTAGCAGAGTAGAAGTAAAACTGGCCTAAGGAGCTAAAGCAGTATTGAATACAAAAGGCTTGTGGCGTAGTTCAGAGTCTAAAAAGCATTTGCGCTCCAGCTGATGGAGGTCAACAGAGTGTGAATAGAGGGTCTGCATTCGGCCCCAGCAGGCCTGCAGCCAGCACCAGCCGCTCACTGAAAACAGGATCAGCTTTCACTGTACCAGATGGAATTTGGAGCTTATTCCCTTTTGGCAATGTGCCACAGCATGAGTGAATATGCTGTATGTGTGTGAGTGTGCACACGCAAACAGGCACTTGTGTATCTGTGTGTGTTTGTCTGTACCTTTCTCACTCGTTTAACTCGCAGCTGCTCCCTAGCCTTTCGCTCAGCTCTGATGAAATCACCAGCGTCCACATAAAGGGTTGCTTTCCATTTCCTGTAGTCCTGCAGTATTTCACCAATCACCCTTTTATCCTTGCAACCCTGCTTTGTACCTGTGGCATCTGTGTTCCTGTAGTTGTAATAATTTGAATAAGACTTATCTGAATGTTTTTGACCGCTTATCCTTAAAGACAGATTACTGATTTTCCTGCTTTATGTCCTCTTTGTTTCGCCATACTCCCTCATCTGGTACTTATGGATGCTGAAGAGCATTTGACAGTATCCAATACACAATATTCTGAATATACTAATTAGCCAAAAGGTCTTTACACCATTACATGCCAAGTTAATGGGTTCAATCTGAGCATAGCTAAAAGGTTACACAATTATTTTCACTTGTATCGGTCACAAAGAGGGTTCAAACGCTTTATAGTAAGTACACTTCTGATATAAGTGTGTACTTTAGATGAAGGCGGCATTATATTTTTCGCATGGATTGCTTTATATTCTGATGTTTCATATCAAGGACCTCCAATAGACTCTCTTCTCTGCACCCACCCATACAGTCCTTTCATGGTTAGTGAAGCTTGTTCTGTGTTTGTTTGTGTGTCACTTAAGAGGCCACACAGACTGTTTAACATGGAGAACATTTTATGCTCTGTTTGGTCATCAACTGAGTGGTTTGAGTCAAAGAAAAACGAAGATGAGGACATAATAATGGTAATGATTTGTGCAGGATTTAAGATTAATAAGCTATCTATCCAACCAATTATACTACTTACTTTATTGTCTTTCTTTTTTATAATTTTCAATTATTTTAGGATGGGGATATATGTTATTTAATGTTTTAGTTTGGCACCATCGACCATCATATTCTGCTGGAAGAATAGTTGGCATCAGGACAGGGCTCAGAGAATATTGGAGTTGGTGAGGTCACCTTTTCTGTCTTTTGAAAAAGTTTTATTTTTCAAACCTCTTAAAAGGTTTCTTGTTGTCAAGCTTAAAGAATTCCAACATTGTTAGTCAGTCTAAAACAAAGAATGGGTTTCCTTTGTTTAAGCCAATTATTTTGTTGACTCATCTATCCAACATGACCACATTATTTGAATTTTTTTATTTAACCTTTATTTAACCAGATACAAAAGCATTGAGATAAAATCTCATTTTAAATGCTGACTTGACCAATACGGTGTGTGTGTGTGTGTGTGTGTGTGTGTGTGTGTGTGTGTGTGTGTGTGTGTGTGTGTGTGTGTGTGTGTGTGTGTGTGTGTGTGTGTGTTTTAATGCGTGTTTGTGGGCTACTGTACAGTGTATATTATCTCTGCCTCTCCTTAGTTGTCTGCCATGGTGCTTTATTGAGTTGTAAAAGTGTCAGGCTACTTAATTTATGCAGTCAAGCATTGCGTGGTGCACCAGTCAAAGTGTCCATCTCTTTAATTCATTTGAGGTTATTTATCTGCAACTGTCTGAGTTTTGAACTTTGCTCCAGTACTTATACTAGTACAATACACTGAGCAAGGCAGTTTGTCATTGTTGATGGATCAATGTTTCACTCATGTCACATTTGCACATGTTAAGATGCCGGCAACATTGGTCAATTGAAAAAGATGCATCACAGGAATGCACTACTGTTTTTTGTTAGGTTTTGTGCTGTTTTTCCTGTTGAAAAGGCTACACCTACATTCTGTTGGGAATCACTGTGTTGCAGAATGACATTTAATGATTATGGGGTCCTTTTAATTATTTAACCCTATAGTTTACATAATGCATTATTACCATATACTTCCTATAGTGTGTATCAGTCTCACTAGTATATAATCAAAGATACTTTTAACAGACTTACTTTTTATGAAATACATTATTACTCCAGAAACGTTACTTTAACTGAGCAACATATTCTACAGCTCTTCCTGTCGCTGTGTATTTGTCTCATATTTCCATTGCTGCATGATAACATCTAGTTGAGTTTTTCTAAAACCACCATTTTAAATTATGTATATGAAAACCAAAATAATGGATGAGTCTCTTTAAGTGTTGGATATCTCATCTATGATGAACAACAATGAAACAAGTGAAACTTTTCCAGACTACAGAAAGTAAGAACTAAAAATATAATTTTGAGGGTACATTAAATGGAAATGAAGGCCCATTTATGGACTTCTAGCTGCCTTGCCAAACTGCCGCCATGACCTGCAGGTACATTTATACTGTTATTCCTTTATTTATGTTATTGTCTTGCAAACTAAACCCCTCTGAAAGATGCATTCTTCCTCCTACAGCAAAAAGGTCTATAAAAACACCTGTGCAGCTGTCACTATCAGCACCATATTTCATAATTGATAAGTCAAGAATATACAGTGCAAGTACAGTATAAAACAAAAGAGTGTTGCTGGAATATAACCAGCATCTAAGGCATGTGAAATGATGCTAGTTAATGTGTTAAAACGTTGCAGTTATTACAAATAATTAGATGTGGCAATAGGTAAACCTGTAAGAAAATGGCTAAACACAATAACCCAGCTTTGTGTTCATCCCCTGCCTCTCTTTCATTCACTTTGCTTAGATGTCTCCTCTCATCTGTTCATTTTATATTCATTTAATCTGAAACTCCAGCAGCTCTGTAATGAGTACATCATGTTTTTGGCCGCAGTGCATTGTCTAATAAAGAAGCTAACCTTTAAGGAGAAATATCTGCTTTTACCTGACTGAGAAAAAAACAGCTCATCAGCTGCAACGTTGACATATGCTTTGGTGCAGAGAATTTTAAGTAGGGTAAATAATTTATGCGTTACAGAATTTTCTATCCTGTTTTTTTCTCCCAAGTGATAATGACATTTTTAGCAGCATGGCTTAATTGTGAAGATGCCAGAGGGCTATGCTGTATCCCTCTGTTAAGGTGTGTGTTCTTTTGTTACTTATCTCTGCACTCCCCCTGTGGTTCTCAGCTGTTGTTTTACAGCCTTTACTTTATGTTACTGGTTTGTATCCAACATTGTGGAGCCACTTTTTGTGTAGAAATGTCAATAACATTTAAAAAAGGATATGGCAGAAGTAGCTGATTTTGTGTGGGTTGCATTTGAAAGGTGAGGGATCAGTTAAATCAAGTTCATCTAATTAAATCCATGAGTGATTTATTGCTTGCAGGCTCTTGCTAATATTGCAGTAGAGAGATAATGATTGGAAGGAAATTGGTATTTGTTGCTGCTCTCAACTTAAGTGTTGCTCATTGTGTTCAGCTTCAAATATAATTTAGACACCATCTGACTTTCCTCAACAACTTGTAGGGAAAGACAGAAAGGAAATTAATGTTTGTGTTCCACAGATATTCTTTGTCTAGGAAATAATTGAAGTTAGCAAGTGAAATCAGCTAAAAAAAAATTGCAAGGAGAGGCTAAACAACACTGTTGCTCTTGCTGCGTTTTGTTTTTAATAAAGTTTTAAATAAGAATAAACATTCCGTTTCAACCAAAAATGAAATGAATTTGATAGTGCCAGTCGGACCTGGTTTTTCTCTTTGCAATGAGACATTTCAGGGGTTGTTTTTCTAGTTAGTTTTTCAGTAGAATAACAGAAAAACTACTGGCCTGATTTTAATGCAACTTAATAAAAGGCTGTGGATACGGTTGGAGGCCAAATAGTCAGAGATAGGCAAAACGGAGGCGTGTGGCGCAGGTTCAAACCCCAATGCAATCAGCATGTCGTTGTGTCCCTGGGCAAGACACTTCACCCCAAATTACTCCTGTGGTGATTGCCCACAGTATTGAGTATATAAGTCGCTTTGGATAAAAGCGTCTAACAAGTGACATGTAATGTAATGTAAAATTAGGTTAATAAGACCGAAACTTCTGTGACTGTGTTGTAAACTTAAAGTGGACCTATCATGCTATATTTGAATAACATAGTGTAGGACAATACCTATATCAGGCATATTTATACTTTTTATTTTTCAAAATACCAAACAGATCATGCATTCTGAAATTAAGTAAGAAAGACATTCAAGATCATGATCGAGCTATGTCACAGCTACAAAGCCCATACTTTTTGCTTAATTTACGCACACGTCGTTGATGTTCACTTAGTACCCACTGTAAGTAAGTCAACCTATTCTTCCGGTCCTTTGCTCGCAGAGTCCTCCCTTTAGGTAAAACCCGTCTCCTCAGTTAAGTGTCTGCCATCCCGATTTTACACTGGGAACTCTACTTGATCAGGCATTTGGCCGCGTCCACAATTGTCCCTCTCATTATATATCAGACGTAAGATATCGTGTCGATTGTCGTGGTGTAACACCTATGTACAGTGTGTCCTCGTATCACAAAATGTAATTGATGTCGTCGAATTAAATAATCACTTGCGATGTCATCTCGTCTGTAAGAGGACGAGACGACAACCTCCGACTAATTGGAGAGAACGAGAACTATCCTTCGTTGTTGACTACGACAGGGTACAACCGATGAGCGGTGTGCACCGAAACCCCCCACGACCGTATTCTGAACGGTTTATTATTGGGATTGGGGTAGTAAACACGAGAGAATATACCCCTCTTATTGGTGTTTTTGTGTGTTTGTAGACCCAACGGATCTATTGGGATGTCCTCTGTTCCGAATGTATTTGTTATATCTCAAATACTGCCAGTATTTACGGAGCTAACAGTTATAAAATCGATGGTAACTATTGTTGGGCTAATTAGGGTCAAGGGTCTGGAAAAATGTTAATCGATTGACGGAATAAAAAAACGAAACTGAGGACGGAATTAGCGATGGCTATAGCGTTTATATAGAGTTCACTATACTAGAACGGGAGAGTTGGATACGTCGATTCGAAGTACTTAACAGGGTCTGAATGAAAATGTTAGTCATATTTGGAACTCCTGGAGAATCTGGGTTTGTCTTTGGGGTAATAAGGAACACAATCGTGTCAGTACAGGGGTGTCAGCAGTAGTTTAGTTTGTGTGGGTCTGTGGCAATGCAGATAGTTAATAGGGTCGTTTCATTTTAGTAGTTTTGTTTACAAATACTACTATGTAAATTTGTGTCTTTTCTCTTGAGTTTGAGGAATCAACCGCTACTAGTACGCATGTCGGCGAACAGTTTTAATTTTTTCTTTTAGAGAAGCGAAACTAGATTATATATGGAAGTAAGTGTGGTGCACACATAAGTCAACGGCGGCGAAGCCTCACCTCGAACTTTTCGTGGCCAAAAGAGAAGGTGTGGGCGTCTGCCTCGTCGGGAGAATCGAGGCCATTAGGTCGAAGAAGTTCGTGGGCCGTAGTTGGAGCTTGTGAGGACTATGTTGTTTGTTTTTCGCGAGCAAAATAGGTCCAAAATGTGTTCTACCCGTCGTAATGTTCGTCGGTCGAGCCAGGTGACTCTCTGGTCGGATGGATGACGCCTGACAGAGACTTCTCCGATCCATGTCTCTTCGACTCGCGTTAGCCGGTACAAACAACAACAGTACAGTCGACACCTCCACAGCGCACGTCGCAAACGAAATACTTCTGGTTCGTTGCGCAATGCAGTCTGGTTTGCACTGGGTGGTGCAAGCCTGAGACCCGTCCCTTTCTCGGTGACCTCGATGCTTCTTGGCGGCAAGACTGGACTTTTTAGCGAGATCGTGCCTCGAATTGGCCTCGAATGCAACCAGACTTACTGGCCATTATTATTACAGCCCAATTATTAGGTAGGATAGTAGAATAAAAATAAGTAGAAGTTCACATAAGACCATAGGACTTTTATCTTGGAGGATGGGAAGCACCCGGAATCTTTATCCCCTGTCTTTACGAGGACTATAATTAAATTTGGACGGTGGATCATCTGCGTCCCAGTGAGGGGTATACGTCCATGAAGGTACTGTCAACCGACATACCGTACTGTCGGCAGACAGTAGTCTGGCATAATTTGGTCGTTTTCCGACACCTTTTCTTCGACCCACACTTGCTTCCCCATCGACTTCCGACATTTTATTGAGCGGCTTGAACTGTCGGAAATAAGACGAAATTTGAAAATGGTTAGTGTCCGTAATTTGAATCGGTGGACGCGAATATGTAGGTCTTACGATCGAGGTTGACGATGGAAGGGGGAAAGAAGAAAAGTGTAGGACCTACACTGCGTTCTCATGACTTTCAGCTTTGTTAGGAGTGTGCGGAACGGGTCCCTTATCCTGTATTAGACGGAAGGCACTTTTCCTATAACTCGGTAAGGATTTGTGAGGTGGAGATAACTGAGTTTCAATGATAAGGAGTGAGTCCACCGTCCTTGTTAATGTGTTACCTCTTTCGAGGAAAGTGACGAGATGTTTCAGTCTCCGACTCCGTGTATGTTTTATATATTAGCTATTTTCCAGAAAACTGTGTGAATGTGTCCTACGTACGTTTACCTCGGTTACATAAAGGGTACAGCATATTTCGTTCTGTCTGCAACTTTCTTCTTCGACGTTTTTTTTTCGAAAGACACTTAGAGTATGTTGTCTAAGGTTAGGGTTTTGTTGGTCATTTGTGAGCACATAGTTCGGTCGAAACTACAATAGACCCCCTCTTATACAAGTTTTCCCGGGCAGAGTTTGAATAAGACTGTCATCATGATCTGTGTCCTCTATACTTTACCATAATCTTGTTTTTGTGTGTACGCTTTATTGCGATCCGGTTGAAGTTCCGCAATCGTCGCGCTGTCGCGTAGCCAGTTACAAGGAGGCCTTTTATCTATCTAACACCCAATACTAACCAGATCCATACTCACAGAGGGACCCTATCGAAATTCTGTTCTCGAAGTTCGTTAGACGACGTACATTTAATGGATCTGTATGTCGTTTTTTGTATACCACTCGGATAGTACGGTTATACGTGAACACGTATGCAGAGCACGCATATGCTAATTTACACAGAGGGGTCCACAAGGTCCCCTTAGGGGTTCACAGTTTTTGTTATGGGAGAGATAAAGGAGGTATGGGTTTAGAGATTTTTCCCAGACGTTGTAGACCTATGCTGACTAGTCTAAACTATGCGAGATACTGTAGTGTCTTACACTCGCGATGTCGATAGGACCGGTGAGGTGTGTAGTCCTCCTCTGCGTGCCGTAAGGGAACTTTGCACCTCTGCGACATCATGTATACGGTCCGACATCTACGCACGAAGAGTGTCTTAGTGCCGGGGGATACGTTTCTGTCACAATTACTCACTTTACT
>NW_011342297.1:133520-137993 GCF_000735185.1 Notothenia coriiceps | reverse complement strand
TCTTAGCCCAAGGTCAGACCGCCTCTTCGTTGTCTGAGTTCAGATGGCTTGAACCATGGGGGATACGGCTTATTGTAGGCCCATTTCCCGGACACGTCTGGTGAACAGTGCTTTTGATACCCTGGCACTCCAGCTTCAGTCCACTGTCTTTTCGAAGCTCCCCCGAATTCTGGAAGCGGACTCTTCATTCACAATTGTGTTAAGGCTGCGGGTCATCTCGCTCTTGGTTGTGGCAGCGTTTCCTTGCCCATTTCCCCTTCCAACAGACTTTTTGTGGATGTGCTTTGAAATGCACTCTGTGAACAGCTTGCTCGTTTTGAGAAATTTTCTTTTTTTGTGGTTTACCCTCCTGATCGGAGGGTGTCAATGACGGTCCTCTTGGATCGGCAGTCAGATCAGCAGTCTTCCCCATACTTGTGATTTAGTTTACTGAACCAAGCTGAGTTGTCTTTTCAGGCTCAGGAACCCTTGCAGGTGCTTTTTCGGTTAATTAGACGATCTCAAGTGATTCGTTGGAACACCCTATTAGTATACTTTTTCATGATCATTCTAATATTTAGGATAGGAATTTGAGTTTTTTAGCTGTATGCCATAATCAGGCAATATTAAAATAATACAAAAGGCTTGCAAATATTTCAGTTGATTTGTAATGAATCCAGAATGTATTGACATTTTTGTTTTTTTAATTGCAATTACAAGAAAAATTAAAGAAACTTTATCACAATATTCTAATTTTCTGAGACGTCCGTAAGCAGTGAAACGTGCATATTATCACACACGCATTGCATATTTTGGCTCAAAAAGCTGGGATGTTGGTTATTTTTCTCCATCTCGGATGACACCAAAAGCCTCCCAGACAGTTGGATTTCGCTCTTGAGGGAAGAGTTATTGAAATGCTGTATTCTCCGCTATAGAGAGCTTCACCTCAGCCATTCAGAATGTGGTGCGCTCAGCAGCAGATAGATGCACGCAGCAGGTTATAGGATTATGCTCGGTCCCGCGGGGGAGAGGTCTGAGGATTTAAACATTAAACTCAATTATTATTGTTTAAATATATTTATTATGCAACACCCGCAACCCGACCCGCATCATCTTTGTTTTACCCAGAAGCGAACCCGGAAAAAAGCGTTTGAAAAAATACCACCCGCAAATCACCTTTTTTGCGGGTCACCCGTCGGGTACCCGCGGATACCCGAACCGATGCAGGACTCTGCTATCTGGTCAGTAGGTTGCAAACTGTCTATTTGTTCCATCACCTGCCAGATCTCTCTGCAGCATACACATTCATCTGCAGTGGGCATGCTTTTCACAGCATTGACATGTACACCTGAATATTGTACATAACATGTTAAAAAACACCTGTGTTAGATGCATTACATGGCCTTTAAACTCTTCAATATGTGTTGAATAATTTGATGTACATTCAAATATGAATATAAGAACCTTGCAATTGGATGTGATCGTTACAAAACAGAGTGGCCCTTGAACCATCCCAAAAACATTTTTTATTTAGCTATTTATTTGGACAGAGATAATGAGCCAACCATCTCACAAAAAACAAAACCCCAGTGGCCGAGGTGCAGGATGTCACAAGAATCAATGCAACACAAGTATCTGCATGCTGGAATTAAAGCTCTGCAGCCAAACAGCTCTTACAGACAACATTTTCACCAACATGGCCCTCCGGAGTCTCCTGGAAACCATTGTGTAAAATGCAAACAAGATCAACTATCAAAACTGATGTTCTTCTCATTATTGAATCTTGGTTTTCTTCAATATAACTTGCCAACATCAGTCAATGTGTTATATAATGTATTTTTTTAAATGCATAATGGTCTTTACCTTTGATTAGACTCTTATAATTGAAGTTAGGCCTTGACTTATTTTTAAGGTAATCACTGCGCCACCAGACTTCTGCATTGCTGAAAAACATGTTCTTTCTAAGGCCTTTAGAAATAAATAGAGGACCATGCAATTATTTTGACACAAATCTAGGAATACCCATGAGAAAACCAAAGTTTAGCTCTTCACATCTTGTAATAATTGTGACATTCTTATGTTGACATATTTGCAGAAATGCAGGGAGGCAATAAGCAAGAGTAGGCGTGCAAACAGGGTGAATGCAACACACTACTGCCAATGTTGCATAATATTAATGATCTGGCAGGGGACTACAGTTTGTGGCTCATTAAGAAGAATATGGAGCACGTTTGCTGGCAGGTGAGGATCAGGTTATTTGGGAGAAGCAGGAATAATTTAAAAGTGTTTAGAAGGAATGACAGAGTCTACAGTAACAGGGCATGTTAGACAGTGAAGGTTTTACAATCATGGATGCATGGTTGCCATGAGATTATGATGCTTTTCCATGATAAACCAAAAACCAATTGAGCACTAACACTGACAAGCGTGGTGTTCTGACAAATGGGTGCTCAGTTTATTACTGTTCACCTGCTGAACTCTTTCTGCATGTGAATAAATGGTCTGTTTGCTCTCAGCTGCTGATCTGTCTCTGTGGATCTCCTTTCATCATTCGAGCTGTCACTGCTCGCTTTCAGACTGTTGCATGTTCTCACCTCGCATTTCCTCTGGAATATCAGTGTCAAACTTCAACTAAAAACAATTAACCCAAAATATTTCATCAAATGTAGTTTGTTACCATGTCTGCCTTATTCAAATTCAATTTAATTCAAAGGTTTTATTAATATATGCACATAAGCTGCAGTGTAGAAATGGCGAGGAAAATCTTATGACCCGAGCTCCTCCAACGATGCAACATATATAATAAAATACATATAAAACATAGTGCAAGAAGTCTATATGAATCACGGAAAAACATATTGTCTATATTGTTTCTTTTAGCAGAAAAAAACATTTAAAGCATTGCAATTAAATATCAAATGCTTAAATGCTTGTTTGTCAAAAACGTTGCTCTGACGTTAAACATGCTAATTTAGCATTGACTATGCTAGTTAGTTTGACTAACTCCTCTCATTGTTAGAGCATTGTTAGCTTAGCCCTCACAGGGCTCTCAAGTTTTGAACAGAGTTCAGAGTGAGATTTTGGCAGCAGCGGGGCTTTGGGTGGGGATGGTGGTCTTATCTGATAAATGACACATAAATTCATACAAATAAAAACATATTTGATTTCATTCTTGGTGAAGGGTGTGTGGTTGTGTGTGTGTGTGTGTTGTGTGTGTGTGTGTGTGTGTGTGTGTGTGTGTGTGTGGTGTGTGTGTGTGTGTGTGTGTGTGTGTGTGTGGTGTGTGTGTTTGGTGTTTTGTAGGTGTTCGTGGCAGGTTTTTGAGGCGTTCGCACTGGGTGTTGTGGCTCCCATCTGAAACAGTTGGTTCCAGGCCTGCCATCTTCCACTGTCGATGATGGAGCGCGCGTGCTGATCTAGGCCAACTGTCCGCTAGTTTTTGTCCGTTGTTCAGTTCAAACCATGCGAGAAAAACCCTCGCTCCGCGTCCGGCATTAGAGTGAGGGGAGCACTAGAACAGAAGTTGAGCGTATTTTAGTGAGGCCTCCCAAAACTGGCTCAACGGTCACCTTTAAAAAAAGGAAACCAAGGAGATCTATGTACTCAAATGTTTTGCTTTTGTTTCACAGTTGATTATGTGTATGTCACATGTGGTGCCAAATATTACTTACCTTGCACTTGATTTGAGGACATGCATCCCCACAAATCCTCATAATAAAGGTTGGTGGGATCTTGGGCCATGGGAGGTATCACATCAGCTGATAGATTCCAGGAATCCTGACACCACCTTGTCTGTTCCTCCGGCCCATGGGAAAGGTAGTAGTTGCACTGAAATCTAAAAAGAGACCCATGTGTAAAGATCTGCATTAATGATATTCAATCAAAGTAGGTTGAATGTGTTGAAATTCCTTGAAAATGTGGAAACACCTACCTGTATCTAAATAAGATTATAGGGCATCTTCCACCCCACATCGTCCTCTGCTGCACATCCCACAAATCTTGTACTGCCTCAGAATGAGCCTCGTTCAGAGGACAGTTTATTGATGCCATACTGCCAAAGCCTCTGCCAGAAAGCCCAGTGCTTGGCCTGTGGAAATAGCTGGACTCCCTTGAGGTCGTTGATGTCTCCAGCTCAAGGAGCCTATTGAGGGTAAGAACGCTGGATAATAGAAGCATAATACATTTTATATTTATGTAACATATACCTAACCAGGTACCAGCAGAACTAGAGAAGGAAGAATATAGATAGAAGAAATCGCAAATTATACCCACCCGGGTAGTTACTTGCAAAGTATTGCAGTCAGGAATTCTAGAGTATCATGGGTTATTTTTATTACTTATGTCTTTTTGTTTTTAACTTTATTCCGCATTTCACACAATGCGGGCACAAAACTATTAGTATGTGTGTGGTGTGTATCAAGTCTGTACTAAGTTGAGCACTATAATACTAATATCTCTTGCCAACAACATTATAAGTGTTCATGCCAATTGTTT
>NW_011342297.1:35873-133475 GCF_000735185.1 Notothenia coriiceps | reverse complement strand
GGTGTCCACCAGGACGCATACTCATAGCCGCTTACTCATATGTCAAAGCTAGTTCATGTTAAGTCATTGAGGTCCACGCGCAGGCACATCAATGCAAGCACTTACTCAATATGTTCAGAGCAGTTCATGATACAGTCGTATTGAGTGTCCACTCAGGACCATATGCAAGCCACTTACTCATATTCCATGACCGCAATACTGCGGGGTCCACCTTACCAGAATATTCCTGTATGTTGCGGCTGGGGTGTCGTCACCCAATATGGGGCCACTTTACCGAGATTGTTTTACATGTTAGCGGCGTTGTCCATAACCCATATGGGGTCGGGCCACTTACTCACGAAATTTGTAATATTCGGTGGTGGTGCTCGCTCACCATCTGGTTTCATGCCCTTTGCCCTCAGATATGGGGTCCATCTATCCGCTGGATACTATCTTGTCACATCCGGTGTGGGGATGTCGCACGACCACTACTGGGCGTCCCAGGGGGGTGGGGTTGGGGGCATGACGTCGCGAATGCGCCATTTCACGTCTGCTATCTACTGCTCCCAAAGTATGTTACTTAGTATTCTTATTAAAGATGGATTAATCTGAGATCGACGTAGGGTAACTGATAACTACTTGAGTGTCCCCACCCAGGACATTAGACCAGCCCACCTTACTCAAGTATTCTAACACAGTTCACCATCAACTCATTTGAGTGTCCCACATAGGACGGCATATGGCAAGCCCACTTTACCTCAATATGTCAAAGGCTAGTTCATCTGTTAAAAGTTCATTGAGTGTCCACTAGAACCCATATGCACATCCACACTTTGACTCTGGTTTTTCTCTTTGCAATGAGCCGACACATTTCAGGGTTTGTTTTTCTTTCTGTTACGCTTTTGTAGGTAAGATTTACAGAGAGTACGGCTGTACTTCAATATGCTCGACAACTAGACTATAGATCATAGTGTAGGCTAGTGGCAATATCGAGTTGTCTGGAGCCACTACAGGGACTCATACCAGAGCACACTTTACGCAAATCAAGGTAGAGCTAGTGGCGGGCAGGTTCAAACGCCAGAGAGCACAAGTGCTACGCTTACATTGATCGGCTTAGTGTTGAGATGTGCATCCAGGACATATGCTATAGGGCAGAGCATCTCTACCCCAAGCTCATGCGAACAATAGCTCACCTGTGCGTGATTGGCCCCAGCAGTATCTGGAGTATATACGATCGCTTTGGATAAAGGTTAACACGTGACATCGTAACTGTAATGTAAAATTAGGTTAATAAGACATGACACTTCTGTGACTGTGTTGTAAAGCTTAAGTGGACCATATCTGGCTATATTTGAATAACATAGTGTAGGAATACTATATCCAGGCTGGATTTATACCTGTTTTAATTTTTCAAAATACCAAAGCAGATCATGCAATTTAGCATTCCTCATTTCACTCAATTTAACCTGTCTTTGCATGGGCTGATTGCTGTGAGAGCAGCACGGGCATGCTACAGGCCTGGCATATGTAGGCTAAGCGTCTCCAGGCGCTTGCGCAAGCAGGCAATGTCCGTGCTGTCCCTCCTGATTGGTGGAGTTGGCAATAGGCTGTAGCGCGCCAGCTTCTGTGATGTCAACTAGAAGCGGCGTTCAATCTGGATCAGTCTGTATCAGATCCGTTGGGCAGACCCTTTTTAAGAGATTTGGGTACTAGGAGGAAATAGAGAGGGTTGTGTTTTTGACACTTGGTGAGTTCCCTGGAACACCGGGGACACATATTCATGTATAAAAGACGTACACAAGTGCATTTTGCATGATAGGTCACCAATATGTTTTTTCTGTAGTCTAGGTACATTTACATGCAGCACATTGCTTGAAAGATCTTTGTCTTATACAGCTATCCCAGGGAGACACTCAATACCTCCATCATACCAAAATCTATCTATTTTACGAGAGGTAAACATTGACCCTGCCTGTTCCGCTGCTAAACGCCTTGAGAGTTGCCTAAGCATTATTTCTGCATGTACTAATACCTTCATATTCTCTCTCTGTGTCTAGTCACTGTCAGATAGTTTACAGAGGGCCTTTTTCAACATCATTCACCCCAGATAACATCAAAGCTGGCTTGATACAGAGTGTTTATCTGGTTGTTTTGGGATTTGAATCCTGTTGTATGAGATCACAGAAAGCCTTTTTTGGCACTTCTTTCTTTCAACCGTCTGTCTTGTCTTTATACGACATGGGACAAACATTCGGCCATTCTCCTGGCCAATCCTGTGTAAGTGTGTCAAAAGACTTTTATTCGATTATATATTTGTATCTGCCTCCAGCCCTCCTGCCTTTGATAGAGCAGTGAAAGGAGGCTTTCTCAATGTGTAATTGTTCCCTGCCACTGAGTGAGGAATAGATAACTTTGAGTCCAATAGAGTGGAGTGTCTTACAATGAGCTCATATCCTTTTCACTGAAGCAGATTATGTCCTATTCCTGCAAAGCGTGTGAGGATTGTTTCGACTTTCAGCTCTTGCGTCCACTATCCCAGATGTGAAAAGAAGAAAGGGGGAAAGGTCACAGTTGAGCTGAGCACTTCTGGATGTATACACCAGGTGGCTAAGTTTAAATGCCACCTTGAATTGGTAAAAAGTTAAAATCCAGAATAAAGCTGTCAAGTCCAGATTTATTTTTACAGCCCTTCACTACCCTTCGTTTCAACACCAGCTTCCTTTCCACAGCCTTTTGCCTGGTTTTAATACGGTCTGATGACAGAACGGGCTGTCCATGGCCATACAGCCAAACTGTCATGGGAGTACTGCATAATGGGGAACCCTGCGTCCTACTAGTGCAGGTTTAATTAATATCAGGAGGCATTTCTGTCCCTATTTCTAAGGTCCCCACGAAGGTTAGTGAGGTTCTAATTTTCAGGATAATGAATACACTTGACATGAATAATAAATAAATGATAGGATGATTTTAACCGACATTATTATTACCTCATTACACCAACGTAACTCCGGTTCAAGCTCCGTGCTAGAGCTTTTCAGGTTCAGAACCGGTTCTTCGGTTTAGCTCCGGCTCTTTTCACACTGCCCAGAGTCCGACTGGTGGGTCATCGTTTGCGTCATGACGTAACCGTTTGCTTGCCTCCTTCATAAAGCCAAACCTCGCGGAAACCCCTCACAGCTGACACTGACAACAACAACAATGGCCGATTGCGCTCCAGCTTCCTCTGTACCTCTTCAGAAGACCAGATTCCCAGTAGGTAGCTGGTCTCTTCAGTGGACCACTGCTGCTTGTTAAGTTTCTCCATCGTTGTGTACAAACTGGATAAAACGCCGGCTTTTTGTTGTTGTTCAGGAGTTGTTCAGGAGTTGATCCCGGTGCTTGAAATGAACCGGATTCCGGAGCTAAGAGGCTGCTCCGCTGCGGTGTGAAGAGGAAAACCCGGTGCTTTTCAAGCTCCAGCTCCGAACCGGCCCTGAAACACACGTTGGTGTGAATGAGGTATATAAGTCAAACTGAAGAGATTTCTTTTTTTATTTTGACAAGCGCTGTACATGATTCATCCAATTAGGGTTTGAGTTCTCTTTTCTGTGTTTAAATGTAATCATATAAACAATTGTGTTTTTGAATGATTTTTTACATTTGCTGGATAAATTGAATAGACGTAACGAGTGTCTGGGTGTGTTTATTTGATTGACGCTGTGGGGACATGATCTTGCTAACACAAGGACATAATGGGGTTTCTGTTGGGTCTAAAGAGGTCCTCACAAGGTTTATCACTGATTGTAAAGTTAAGTCTGGGAAGCAATTCATAAGCTTACTTGCAGAGGTTGAGGCAATGATCCATATCACTTGAATATATTGATATCTGTACGAATTAAGCAGGAGTCAAGAAGCAGTTAGCTTAATTGTACAAAAGGTCTGGGAACTGGGGATTATGGGTTGTTATCAATGGTACCTAAAATATTGACAAATGAGCATTTATGAGCCATATCTCATTTGTTTAATTTGTAATCTTGTCATCACTGTAGGGTTACTAGGCAACAGATGTGTGTGTTTTTTGTGGTTATCTCCCCCATATAAGAGACACAAATGATGGGTTAGGGTTATTCTATTTGGCAAAGTCCTTATAGGGCAGCAACCCAAGCCCACTGTGTGCGAGTAGCCAACAATGGGACACATCAGTGATGGCTTCCCTATCCAAAGAGTACAAGGAGGTTTAATCAGCCTCCATACAGCAGACCAGGAAGCAAATGTCTGGCTCTACTGTGCGTTCACTAAATAAATAAGCTGCTGTAGTTGAACTGTAAACACTATGCTGCCTGTGTGAACATGTATCAATGTGGTGTGTTAGCTGTGCTATAGAATGCCAGACTATATATTTCCTCCTGTTCACACCTGGCCGCCGGTCTTACTGGGCGACCTTAGTTCATCTCAAGGGTCCACATTTACCCTAACCGTCTGTGAATTGAACTCCTCTGCCACAAGAATGGGATTTCCTCCTGAAGACGCTCCGTTTCCTGCCTTCTTTATCCAACTGAATGCAATGTCACCCATGATTACTTGTAGTTGCTGCACACCATTTCAATTCCGTTTTTCTACCCCAACATGACACATTTATGACTAGTACTAGAACATTACAAAGGAACTGAATTAAAAGTAAGAAGTCATAAAAAGTTGCCCATTTGACCGTGATGACTGTGATTTACACCTTGACATTCTTGTTTGACTCCTGGAGTTCCTTAGTTCCCAAAAAGTGATTAATAATTCACCACCAGCCAGCAGACAAAGTTAACAAAAAGAAGAGATAAGATGTTGACTTTTTGACATCTTTTGCAAGTTGCTCTGTACTTTCAGATGCCTTAAGAGCAAACCCTAAAAGTAAACAGATGGAAAGTACAAGTACTGCTGAATTGTCGGACTTGATTCAATGTAATATTATTGTACTTTCCAGGGCTGCTTTAGCTCATAGGCAAAAAGAAGTGCTGTACTGTAATAGGCGTAAATGAATCATTGTTACAAACTTATGGGAAGATGCACACATGTAAGGGTACACTCACTTGTTACCTTTATCAATCAATCAACAACTGTATTAATCCCGCAAGGGGCAATTGGTTATGAGCAGCAGCTTATGTCATGAACACAGGCAGGAGCATACAGGAAGAAAACACACAGATGTGGATCATTCCAATTTACACAATAAATGGTTCATAGCATCCCAATAATAAATAAATAAATAATCAAGTTAAAAGCCTTTCAAGAATTTAAAAGTTTGAGTGCAGAAGGGATGAATGATTTTGCAAAGCGATTAGTCTTTAGAGCATATCTACGCCTTGATGGGGTGACAGACGAAATTCATGTGCAAGAACATGACCCGGAGAGTTCAGAATGCTCTCTGCTTTCTGCAGAATCTGCTGGTTACAGAAGGAGTTTAAGTTTCACTCCGATGACTTTAGAGCAGGTTTTAACAATATTGTTCAGGGCTGTTCCTGTCTTTCAGTGTAAAAAAGCAGATAATAAAACATGTTTAAACATGTTTTATACCATTTTATTTGTCCTTATGGTCATTTTATAAAGTGTTCTGCTGTTGAAAAGTACTGCGTATGTTCAAATGCATGCCTCAAGTCTTCCACTCCTCTAAGTGGAGCTGCATGGTGGGGACACATCCTCCCTGGTGCTTTTAAAACCACTTACAGTACCAACTCTGAACACACAAAGTACATTTGTGGGCCATTCATTTCAGTCTATTGTATTCATGTGATGTTGTCAGAGCTCTCCTATTGAACATTTGTTTTGATCACACTCACATTAACTTGTCGTAAGTCTTTGCCTCCCACCCCTCTCTTTGTCTTTCTATCCATTTCTACTTCAAAATGTTCTGTTGCAATTTATTTACCACCCATTTTGGTTGTTTGTCAACGAGTGTTTCTCTTCAAAAATGGGGAAAAGCAGAATAATAGGAGAAGATAAATAATAGGGAAAGATAGTAAACTGGGTCTTAGGGACTTAGTCATACATAGAGAGATACACATCATTTCAGTGGCTGTCGTGCTGTGTGTGCTCTGGATGGCTGGACTGTTTGTTTGGAGCATTTTTCCTCAAGGTCTCAGCTGGATGTTCAACGCTGCATGCAGGAATGCCATTTGGCAAATCGGACTGTGACCGAACACAGGGGGTAACACTGGAGCAGGACAGCATCAGCAGCAGTAGTGGTGGTGTCTCTTTTGCCCCCCCCCCCCTCCTATCCTGTTTCTCTCCTGATGTCTGCTGCAGTCCTTGCTTGTCTTTCACAGACAAACAGCTCTCTCTTTCTGTTTGGAACATATGTATAATAAAGCAACTCGTTCACATTCATCCTCCCGGGCTGCAAACTCTGGAACGTGGGCAGAGCTCTCTAAACAATGGTCCCTGAATAACGGTTCCATTAGAAATGCAGACTGCCCCACCGTAATTGGAAAATACCTCTAATGAGTGAGGCTGAATGCCTGACGATGAACCACCAAGCCTGAAGCCGGGGAGTTTGTATTGTATTTCTCTCAGAAGGATTTCGATGGGATACATTCAACGCTACATTTCTGTCACTTTTACTGCAGTAGAATTTCTTCTCTTAACTAGGTACAACCTCACCATGATATGATGTATCGGATAACATTAGATGAGCCAGTTTACTATCCCCATTGGGGTATTGCAGGTATAGGTACAGAAAAAAAACAATGATCCCACATTGAAACTAATTGAAAACCCCTGATGGTATTAATTGCAGTAGAATCTCAGAAAATATAATTTTTTTCAAATTTCACAAATTTAAATTGCCAAGTCGACAAGCGCAAAATGTATGAAAGAAAAACAGGATCAATGAAGGACTCAAGTAGTTTATCTCCGTCCAATTCTTCCATGTTTGGTTGAGTGGCGGGAGAAAAATGCTTCTTAATTGCTGTAATTTGTACTCTTTTTGAGTTCCCGTGACCTGCATCTCATAGTGTAATTACATTGCCTTTTTCTTTGCTGGCAAATGGTGCGAGTGTAAGACATCAATCATGTTTCTTAGAATCAATCTCCTTATTAAATAATTTCCTCCTCTCCATGATTTCTTTTCTTTCCCTGCCAGCCACAGCAGAGCAGACATGGCCTCCTGTTTTCTTTGATATTACTCCCCAGCCTCCCCACATTGAACAATGAGTGAGGTCGCAACCTGTCTGAGCTTCATTCTGACTGGCAGGCGTGATGGCCCTGCCGGGTTCCTTTCGGCAGGGGAAGTCTGCATCTAATCTGGCTTTGACAAAGCAACAAAAATTCTGACCCAAATAAGATGCAAGCTGCAACAGAAAGCAAAGAAATAACAGAGCAGTGACACTGGCCCCACTGTGTTTCCTAGTAAGAGATCACTGCTTATTTCGTTTTTATGACAGTTGCATTGCATAAATACAGTTAAATCTGGACTTATTTGCCCTGCTCCATAAGTTACATTTTGATCAAATGTTCTTAATTCTAGTGCCAATTATGACTTTTTCACAATGTTGATTACTTTATTCTGTATTTCCCTCAAAATGAAATACCTGCTGTGCATCAATATACTGAGACAGACTCGTGCACATTCATCATTTATCCGATTTAGTACTTTTCCTTCTGGTGATGTTTTTCAGCGAGGGAGGTGGGAGGGAAACATCTCCTTGCATGCTCTCAACTCCTGAGCGATATAAACCTGTCACTACTAATCAGACACACTTCTAAATCATAATGATTTTTGAGGACAGGGCTGTGTAAAAACATTTGCGTGTGTAATGATTTATTACACCCTTGCTTACACACACACACACACACACACACACACACACACACACACACACACACACACACACACACACACACACTGCTGCTATAAGCTCAATTGAAACAAACCAACCATTACTACCTCTACAGCATAACGATCGGATACAGATTCAGTGCCTTGAGCAGCAATAAAATACCTCCATTTTCATTAACCCTGAACTGAACCTGGAGAAAAAGAAAAACATGATTTTATTGTGACAGGTGGGTGGACAGGAACATTTACAGTTGTGCCTTTTTTTATATGTTTTATGCAACTACCCTAGAATATCAATCAGAGGGATTCATTACTCTACAGCAATGATAATTTGTCTGTGTAGGATGGTCAACTTTAGCCCACACAATCAGGTAGAGGAATTAGAGACAAACATGAACCTAGTACACCTTCTGTCCTCTTCATATGACTCTCAATTCAAATGTTCCATTAAAACCAAGAGGGCCTGGACTAATTCATTGATATATTAATAACTGAGCATCACAAAGGCACTTCCAAAACATATTCAGTCAACATCATCTCAGCAAAAGAGGGTATTTCAACATACAGTAGCAGCATTGAGAAAGTTATTATCCCCACTAAGTGCTAATCATTATAAACTATCTGGCTGCATGACTGTAACACAGGATTTAAAAGACTCTGAACGAGGATGCGTGTAACCTTTTTTTTTTTTTTCTGTAACTTTTTATTCATGTACTTTTTTTTTTAAATGCCTTTGTCTGAATGTCTTTCATTTTTGTAAAGCACCTTGAATTGCCTTGTGTTGAAAGGTGCTATATAAATAAACTTGCCTTGTATACAAATTCCCACTTTTCAAATGTAACTGGATTACCATCATCTTCTTCTTCTCCATGAAATGGCTTAAACTGCATAGACCCTGATACACATTTTCCCACAGAACTTTTCCATGACCTTAAGCGAGCTATGAACGTAATAGCTCCCTAACACACAAATCCCATGATTGTCTACTTTTCCCCTTAATATTCCTCCCTTCTATCCACTCTTTCTCTTTTTATCATTTACTTCTTCTCCTCCTCTGCCGCTTCCACTATCAACCATCCTTTCATCTCCATCCATTCTCCTAAATTAATCTATTTAATGGGCCGAGCCCTTGTGCAACCGAGCAGAACAAAGCCCACTAACGGAAACCCACTGAAGCGAGATGCTCATGTCCATGCATGTACAAACGTAGGACACAATAAAGCACAACTTAGCATAATGCCCATAAAACACACTTTAAGGCCCACACCAGTATACAGGCAACCGTTTGCTGATCTAAAAGCATTTTCTTGATCGTTTTACAGTTGCTGTGATGATTCTAAAGCTAACACTGAAATTTGATTTACGTGTCCTGTGCATGCACCGGGTAACCCTGCCATAGCACTCCCCTAATTAGCAACTAGATCCGAGCGAGTGGCAGGGCAGGGCATTATGGGATTGACTAGTTGGGGTGGGGAAGACGCTTTCCCCTCTATTACTTATCTGCAAACACTTGCATCAGGGGAAGACTCAAAGGGGAATAGAGCATGTTTCTCCCTCTAGGATTCGAGATAGCTTCCAGAAGAACTCTCCCCTGTGTGTGTATTCTCTTCATCTGTCCTTTAGTAGTGGACTGCCCCGTGATTTTTTTTTTGTTGGCAGAACATTTACGTTTTACGCTAAGTTTAAAACATCAATATCAAATGAAGCCAAAGAGTGATTTTCCAGACTTCTTCTTTATGAAGCATGAAATGGGGCTATGTATTATGAAATGCAACTGGCTCCATCATATACCTGTCCACATGTTCAATCCTTCTATCTCACTGTTATGTATTCGATAGCCTTGTTCCTCAAAGATGGCATGTAAGGGTGAGATTACATCAATCCTTGTATCATCATTCTCTGTGTGATCTCTGTGTAATGAGCCTGGAAACAGCCGCTCACATATGCTTTTCTGAATAATATATGTGACGGGCCGGTGCTCATCCACCACTCATCTCGTAGCCTTTGTCGTCAATCAGATTGAATCTGCTGGTGAGGGTAAAAAATAATCACCTTTTATAAATTGATGCTTCATAGTCACAGTCACAGTCATGTCATTCATCTTTAGTCTTGGATGTTTTTTGACATGACATTTGAGTTTTGATTTTCATTTCCTCAGGAATCTGAAGCATTGGAGACTCATCTATCGCTGGATACGATCTCCGCAATAAACTATTTAAAGAAGTGAATGACACCCATTGGTTTATGGACAGTTTTGGCATTTTGGCCATTGCAATCTTGTTTTTGTCGCTATCTTATTTTTTTGTATCCAGAAAGTAACCAGACATTTAAGTCCAGAGTGTTTTAATTACATTTTATGAGTGGAAAAAACACACTGTTAAAGTTTTTTTTATTTATTTAAATGCAGTCAACAATGTGGAAGCTTCCTGTCAATTACTGTAACGTAACGTCCAGACAGCAGCGTTGCGTTGAAGCTTACCGGTGGGCGTGTCTGGCGTGCAGACCAACAACCAATCATATTAATCTCCGGCCCCGGACACATGAGCACGCGGTTTGATTGGCTATAGCTTGTACTGGCATATGATTTGATTGGCTGGTGCTTCCGTCGACGCTNGAGTATGATAGTTATGATATCTGCCAGCTAGTATTTGGTTGTTCCTTCTGGAGTCTTCATGTCCAGAATTTGTTTATTTGGTTTATTGTTCAGTTGTAAAGCATGGACGACGGGGTGCTGGGTCTCCACTCTTGTATCACTTTATCATCAGATCTTCTTCCAGGTTTTTGGTGAAGTGTCACGATTCTTAGTTGACTTTATTTGATCATTTCAGTAAAAACTAACGTTCATATTTCTCTTTTTGATTATAATACTGATGAACGTTCAAAACAAAGCACTTTAGCAACTTACCACATACGTTTTAAAATGCTTAATAAGCACCGTAACTTTCATGATATAATTTCTCGGTCATAATCGGTTGTTTCCGTGAACGGCCGAATGTTGTGTGACGGCAAATGCTGCGGCTGCAAGGCATTGTGGGGCAGCATTTTCTCCTCTTCTTTCGTAAAGGAAGGTCCAGTTGTTCCTAAACCAACCTTCAACTCCGTGATGAGTCCGCTCACCATGCACTTTGGGTCGGCCTTGGTCAAGCCCTTTGGACCCCCCCAGCCTGGTTCTCGTAAAAGTTGACTTAGCCATTTTTTCGGACACTTTTTTTCACTTGTCCCCTATTTTCCCCGGTTTTATACATTTTTCTTTTTTTGGCTATTTCACCCGGTTCCTTCTACCGGGGCGGGGACACTGCCCGGTCTCGGGTGTCCCCCCACGGCCTGTGTCCAGCCGTCCCCACCCCCACCCATCCATATATTAACGGATTTTGACAATTTTTTTTGCATTCTTCAACTCTCCTCTCACTGATCGAATGGCAAACACGACCCACCATCGGAGGGCCTCCACCGGCCCGGCCTAGTGCCGGTGCTCTGGCGGTCGATTCCTCCGAACTGCGGGTTCGACTCTGATGGCCGGGAGGGTGTGCTGCATTGGGGTGGGGGACTTCCCCCACTCTGCGCGTCTCTTCCTTCCCGGGCCGGCCGATATGAAGCGTGACCAACACGCACCGTCTGGCTCAGGGGTCCCACCACGGGTCCCGTAGCGTGGTGGAGATTCCCGGCAGGAACCTCCCCACCTCCGCGGCGGTGTACCCGGCAAACACGGTTGTTTCTCGAACCCTCCACTGTTGTCTAGCGGGTGTAACTAAAATACAAGATGTTGTTATTTATATACTATATATAGATATAATAAGTGACAGTGCGTTTTTATTTTGTATTATTTTGCATTTCCTGTTCGGAAAGTGGTGCTGTACTGAGAGTAAACAATACAAGGTGTCCCTATTTTTATATGTTGTGGTGATTGACATTATTCACCCACGGATCTATGGGTTGGGGTATTGTTCCGCACGGACATTTTAGTGAACCGGACTTCCTGTTTCCGCCGGTCTACAATGTATATAATAAGTGTCAGTACGATTTTATTTTTGTATTAGCTTGCATTTCCTCTTCGGAAAGTGGTGCTGTGCTGAGAGTAAACAATACAAGGTGTCCCTATTTTTATATATATATATACATACGTATATAATAATGTCAGTACGATTTTAATTTTAATTTGCATACATTTCCTGTTCGGAAAGTGGCGCTGTACTGATAGTGGCGATTTTATTTTGTAATTCTTAGCGTGCACGTCCTGTCCTGAGAGTGGAGGTGTCCTGAGACTGGCGCCTGCAGGCAGGCTCCCATGGAACTAAAAAGGAAAAGTATGGGGAAAAGTACTCCGGTGTGAAAGCTCCTAAGGTTGTGTTGCCAGTAAAATGTGAGACAACAACACATTGCCAGTTAACAGGGTTGTAGAGTAAGTACTTTTACTCAAGTACTGTACTTAAGCACAATTTTGAGATACTTGTAGTTTACTTGAGTATTTCCATTTTATGCTACGTTTTACTACACTACACCAGAGTATTCCTACACTCTGGTAGGTAAAACAACTACTAATACTTTTTCTTTATTACAAGATCTGAGTACTTCTCACCTCTGCCGGTATTGCCATTATAATGCCATTAGTTTAGCAAATATTACATGTTTTATTATCACAAGGTTACACAGTGAGGTGAAGGAAGTTGCTGTTAAAGGACCTTGACCTTTCAACATATAAAATTACAAAAAAACAGATACAAAGTAAAGTAAAAAAGTAAATTTATTGTATTTTGAGTCCTGGAAATGTCGTCAGCTTTGGTTGCATTATTCAATTTCAGAAAGTATCCAAACTACAATTGAAATAACCTTCATATTGGTCCAAGCTCAGGTTTTTGAGAGGAAAGATAAAAAGGTTTGAAAGAATGCAATGGCAAGTAATAAAGCACGTCAGAGTAATGTTGAGTTTTGAAACTATAAAGCCAGTCAACCAGCTGTGTTTTGCTTGCTCCTCTCCTTCACTGCTTCACTAGATAGAAATCTATTTGGGACATGACATAACGCCAATTAAATACATTTTTCCAGGAAGCAGCTATGGATAATGCTACCAGAACTACAGATGATAATTAAGAGAAAAACAATAAAGAATTTAATTTAAAATGTACACGGTGTGCGTTCAAAGAGTGAAATTAGACCCAATTAAATGTACATATCAGCAGAAGCTCACTGAAGTAGAGAAACTGCATGTGTCTCTGAACTGCAAAGATGTTTTATTTTGTGGCCTCATTACACTTCTATTTTCACCATATTTGAGAAAACATCAGAGGAAAGCACAAAACAATTTGCTGAGCTGCAGAGATAATTATTACATGAAACAGTTTCTTTCTTCGTCCAAGAAAAGACTCATGCACTTAATTATTTATTTTGTGTAGCGCCATAGTCAAATCCGCCAGGTAATAAAGGAACATACTGTAATGACTAACAATCACTAAGAGCTATGCCCCAGTAGCATAGCATTTAAAACCGGTCTTTGATGCACCAGTAAATTCAGGAGTGAAATATGAGCTTAGTTGGTTTTCTTAAATTCACTAGGTTCTTGTTTTTGGTAAAACAGAGCCACATGCACAAATACAAACACTTCAATTTTTCATTCAAATCCATTACAGCAGTCGTTCATCACTTGTCCAAGGAAGAAAGACATGACAAATATGTTTTCTGCTCAGCAGTATTAAGCTCTGCTGTCCAAGTTTACTGCCTCCAGTTACTTGTCGCAAAGCCACAGAATTATGATAATCGTCGCATCTGGATATTGTATGGAACATAGTGTCTGAAAGCAAAAAGAAGCTACAGTCGTTCAGAGTTACATAAACAGAAGGTCAAAAAATCCATTTACTCGTCCCAGACGGTTGTGCACATTTGACCTGAAGTGGCTCACCATCTCTTAAGAGTTTTTCCCAGAGGAATCTGGCTCATTTTCTTTGGACAAACCTATAATTACAAGAAAACCCATTGCCCAGTGTGGACGTGGACGGAATTTAGTTCTGAGAGATGTCATTATAATTCATGCTTTTTTAATATTTATTGGAGCATTTCGTGCCAAGTTGGCTGCAGACCTCATGCACTGTTGTGAGGTTAAAACTCCAAAGATAGATGAATATTGTCAAAAAACTGTATTTACCATTTCTTACTGCCATGTAGTGCCGCTGAGGTGTGATATGAATGCTTTATGCAACTTAGTGGTTGTTAAATATTAAATATGTTTAATTCTTCCTATGACAATACATCATTTGACTCATGTTGTTTGTTCAAACTAAATCATGGGGACCTTAAAACCCTGTGGAAGAAGATTGTGCCCATGAATGGGGAGGATTGAAAACATTGTCGTATTTAAGAGAAACTTGTACATAGATAAAGCTCCTTGTATAATTTGCTCCGAACTTTGATAATAGTTGCAAGATTAATTGGAGAGTTACTATTATCTAAAGACATCACTGTCATGTGCTTATTGAAACACACTCTCTTGGGCTGGTTTTTTCAAAGTCCAGGATATACAGTATAAGTAATTAAAGTTTCACAAAGACAAAGATCTGCATTTGGAGCTAATGGCTAGTCAGTTAAGACACCAGCCAATACCTTGTGTTAAAAATTAAATTGTGAAAGTTTTGTATTTCAAAATACAGTTTCTATTGATTTAATAAACTGGAAGTGACATGCAAAATACACTGTTCACATTACACCATTATTGGATGCTAGATGCCAACCTAGGTCCCTGCAACTCATAGCTTTTGTACAATAATTACCTCTATTTATGCAATACAATTAAAGGATAAACAAACAGCATGCCAAAAAGCAATATATATATATATATATATCATAAGTTACAATACATTACACGAAAAGAACCAACATAGCATGGCATCTTTCTACATAACTTTATTGTTGGGAATGACCAATAAGGTCATTTGGCCAAATAAATAAAAAACCTAAACCACCCCCTATTGCTGAGCAGGTCCTGTCACTGTTTTATGTCCAGTCTGGTGTAGCAGTGACAAATGAGAGACACTGTCCTTTCTCTGACTCCTAAACATTCTGTTTATAATGTTTGACAACGAGTTTGACTTCCCCTTGGGAAACACCGCCATGCATAAATAGTATACAAACTTTACTAAACCCAATTTAGCCTGCCAGTGTGCAAGCTCTCCACTGTAAACAATGTTCCCCAAAACCATGTTTCGGTTTGGAGGACTTGTCAATATCACTCTAGACAGTAAAATCAATGATAGTAATGGATGTGTTGTAATGAATCAATGTTACACGATGTATCTGCGTGTGTCACTGCCCCAAATTCATCTCCTGAAACCTCTACATCTCTCTCTCCTCCCTCCCTGTCCGGCCCAATATTTCTTTCACAGACTCGCAGGCTTTTGATGTACAGTTCTAGTCAGTCCACAGCACCTTGGGGCTCCTGCCATAAAATCTATAGTGGAAGCGCATTAAGACTTTTCAGGCCTTCATGCACACTTTCTGTAAGTTTGCTTTGCTTGAGGACATAATCCATTATTCATAATGTGTCTTTTAAAGTGGGGTTGGCAGAAGAAGCCCAGAAGTGTCCAAAAATAAATAAAGCACAAAGAGAATAAACAGAGCTGGCAAGATGGGTGTTGTTTAGGTCATTTTCCTGTATAGTTCTTTATCCTATGTGAGGACATTTTGAGCCACGCCATACGCTTTACTCCAGGGATCGAAATGTCGGGCGGTCAGAATGTAAGTTCACAACTTTTGTTGAGAAAACGTTTTTAGAAATATCTAAACAATGACTAATGGGTTGCAATTAAATTGTGTGAAGACATGCATGGTCCCACAAGGATGAAGCCTGCTGACTTTGGTGATCCCTTGACCTTTTTTTTTCTGGGGTTTCATTTATTTTGGGTCTCTGTGGACGGTTTATAATAATAAGCTAGTTGTTTTCGACCAGAAAACAGTGGTTTTGGTTAATTACCCTCACAAAAACAAAGAACGCCTGACATTGCAACTCTTCTCTTTAGTCTTTAGCAGTAAAATATTCAGATAGCATTTTTTCTGACTGAACTCCTCCCAGTTCTTGCAGTGTTTACCTTGTTTTCCCTCCATATATATATTAGCAGGTGCTGACTGTGATGTGTTTTTCACTCAGGGGGGACGGATTGTGGTGACTGCACTTACAGTGACATCATGTGTATACCCTCTGCACTGATCCCTGCTCAAGAGCACTTGACTATAACTTACACCCGCAGCTGTGAAGGGCACTTCTTTTTTAAGGGGGAAGGTATAAATAGGCAACCTGTGGGACATTCTTGCCGCACTCCTCCATTAGCATGAACCACGAGCCACAATGCATGCTGATAGACACCCTGCTCACACAGCTGTTGTGTCTCACAATGTGTTGTCAAATAAGTGCAATATTTTTTAAAGGACAGACCTGGGGACGAGGTAATAATCAGAGACAAAGATAAGAATGTATGTGATCATAGGGGGGAGTTTTCTTTCTGTCTTTGTGAATACTTGCATCTGAAACACCAGTGTTATTTCCGAAATAAATAACCACGTGAATAAGTTCGGTAAATTTGGCTTCAAATTATTGGGTTTTTTACCTCAGAACTAATCTTGTTTTATGCTGAGTTTCACAGAAAATGGATGCATATTTAGTTTGTTGTTGTCAGTAGTGCTACAGTAGATCACAGAATGACACTTAACACACATGCTAAGTCATACATAAAAGTAATAAGAATAATAAACATGTTATATCCTTCAAATCTACACTTTGTTTTTGTTAAACATGTTTGAATAACAAAACGTGTCCATAAGCCGTAATAAATTGTTGAAATCTGTTGAGCAGGATTTGATGGATGATTATTTAATAAGGGGTAGCAGAGTTAAGGCAGGGGAAAAAAGCTTTCTGTCAGTTGGTGACCTCACTCTGGTTATGACAAAGACAACAACAAGTGTCTGGAGGTATCAGTCATTAAACAAAGCACTCATCCGATTTAATTTCACTAAGATGTGCTCACACTGTTGTATAAATCTTGTTGTCAGTAGTCATATAAAAGCTCTTTTCAGACATTAAAAAGCAGAGAGGGTATAAACAAATACATGTTTCACGTAAAAAAAAAATGGAAGAAGCAGAGGGGTCATTCAGTAAAAAAACACAAATCATGTTCTTCATGTTTAGTTTTCTTTATTTAAAAATTGAATTATTTTTTAAAGAAATATAGGCAACCTTTTGGTCAATCGTAGTTTGGTTAAGCACAGAATCAACTACAGAAACTGATCTGCTTTAAATATAAAATTAAAAAAAGACCCTTACATCAATGATTTTTTTTTACAAATAATTGTATTTGTATTATTTAATTATTTTCTCAAATAGTCAATGCTTTGTGTAACAGCAAATGCACTTAGCTGACATTTTATGATTTTTATTTAAGTTCTGGTAACATAAAAGCCTATATTTAAAGATGTTAAAGAAATGCTTTTTATCAATTCATCCATGTTTTATCTTTAAATCTATATATGTGGAGAGATTTATAGACATTCACACTTTTTTATTTAAACCTTAACTCATTATTAATATGCTTGTGTGTTTGACCCTGTGAGATCTCTACCTTGAATCTGAAATGTTCTTTGAACTAATCATAATATCCTAACATTGTGCGTACCCTCGCAAAGCAGAAGCTCACACTAGTATGCATGGTTTCCCCTCAATCAATCAACTTTCAATTATAGACCAAATTATTCAAATTAAGGCTTTAAAGTGGATTCTTATGAGAAAATAATTCATTACAGGTTACATTTGATGTAAGAACAGAGGAGGTTTCAGTTATCGTGATAGCCATGTATAATTGATGTCTCTCTCTGCTTGATTTAATACAAGATGCAACACGCTCCGCTGCTCAGCGTTTACTGCCGAGAGGTTCTGTGTGGAAGGCATATTGATCACGAGATGTGTTTGTGATTAGTGACAATCGTATTATTAGACCCCTTGATTAAATCTTTACCAGCATGGTTGCAGCACAGCATAATGAAATCTGATTTCCTGCCTGAGAGACGGCTGCATGCAGACAGGCACTGTTGTAAAAAAAGATGAATGTCCGGAGAATCTCCCGTCTCCTAGATGTTGGATAGGGAAATGAGAAAGGCCAAGAGGTTGTGCATGCAATGGATATGCACCTTTTTTTCAGTCCTTGCTAATCGGAGTGAAAAGAAAAAGCTGATGGTTCTTCCAGCCTGGAGGCTCGGGGAGACTTATGTCCTAGATTGGAAGTGGTTCTCTGAAACTGTGCCTGGGGCTTACACACCCAGAGGTAATCTTTCACCTCCCTGCTTCCATGTCCTTCGAGCTGCACAATAGAGATAAACACAGCATGAAAAAACAACAACTAGTTGATACATTTCTACAAGTGGATATCTCTCTTTGTCTGTGGGTGGGAGCATGGCTTCGATGTGTATGTTTTAACTGTAAAAGTACCACTCTGCACAACCTGTAGTCTCTCTCTCTGCCTCTACAGTGTGTGTGGGCGTATAGGGTGGGCTAATTGGCTTCATTTCTCCAATATTAAGTGTCAGCGGAGGAAGGGCTAGTTAATATCGCCTGCTCTCCCGCAGTTCAACGGTGCTGTGACCCTGACAGATAATAAAGAGCTGTACCATAGGGGATTCAGACGAGTAATGCATAATCGAAGCAATGTTCTAGTCATTCTGCTGTCCTCCTTTCTCCCATTGAATACGCTCTTCATCTCCTCCTAACACATCACCTGTCAGGCTGAGAATATGCATTTGTTATCACACATAAGTAGCCTTTGGATTGTGATGGCTGCTACTGACCACAAAGGCAATAAGGAAATAACCAAATCATGTAAAAAAACTAAACATTTGTTTTTGTTTTTTTGACTTATTATTTATGTGAAGTGGTGTTGTCTTGTACTCATACTGTTGTGTCTTTTTCTTGAAATTAGCACAATTCAGATTTTTTTTGTTTTTGTTAAATTAGAACCATTTGGAGAGAACACATTTGAGCTGCTGATTATGCACCAGCCTCCCTTCAGTAATTAATAAAGACTGGTTGTGTTGCCAATGTTATTTTCCAAATGTAATTTTCAAATGGATTTTTGTATGGTTCATTCTTGTTTAATTTTGTTATTGATATGCAAAATACACACATTAGTAATTCCCAAATTTGATAAATGAAGCCTGAACAATAATTAGCTTAGTTATACAATTTTCTATGAAAGGCAGTACTGTTAAACAGGCGAAGCGTTTGTGCATCTTTGCAGATTACAGCTTTGATTTTCTTTCAAGGCTTAAACTTCATTCACTCAATGCAGATACATGTTAAGAGCCTGTCTGCATTGTTAAATTGAATACACAACCACACTCTTGTATCAAAGACCTTTTAAACAGTATGTACAAAGCATCTCTTGCATAAAGAAGAAGAAGAAGAAGCCCTCTATTTTAAATTAAATAGATGTTATAAAATAGCTGTTCCCAACCTGGGGGGCGCGCCCCCCTTGGGGGGGCGCATATTTAGATTTGTTTTGTACATATAATTGTAAGGCAATACATGATTGTACAAAATAATCGATTAATTAATTTGAATACAAATTCAAGTTAGCTGTTATAGGCATAAAAAGACGGAAATGTATAATTTTTTCTTTAATATAAATGTTTCTTCTGCGCGTTAAGTGTCCAAACCAGGCTTGTCTGGATAAGCGCATTTTAAAAACATAGTCATTGTCCATGCCGGTTTCAGTTGGATTATTTGTCACAGTTGCTCCGATCAGATCGGTCTCCTCCATTTTGTAGATTATTTACGACTTTTGAATCCACATAAACACATCGGCAAAATCCGGCTTACTTTGAGCATGTGTTTTAAACAGTTTAATCCCTTTGTGAATTGTTTCCACTTGCACCGTCCTTTAATTTCTTCATACAGCGGGAATCCAAATGAATGAATCCTGAGTCCAATAACCATCAAAGTCACTCCAATAGTGCTCCTTGATTACGCTTTCATCCTCTTTAACAAAATACTTAACATTCATCCAGTTTGTGACAGTAGTTGTTGCATTTTGAGACTTTGAAACTTTATTTACCGCTGTTGCGTCCCCCTCCCTTGTGTGTGTGGGTGGGGGGAGGGGGGAGCGCACTTCCAACAGGAGTCATTTGGGGGGGCTCTTGGGAAAAAGGTTGGGAACCCCCTGCTTTAAAACACATTCATCATTATAATGCCGTTTGATAAATGGTTATTTTGCTAAGTGCATCTAATTCTGACACTAGACACAAGGCACGTTAAGAAGAACATTTGAAATGTTGATAAAGCAAGCAAGGGATACAACTAATAGCGTTTTGCTCATCCAAACTATCACACCAAGCTTTTTTTTTGTTTTTTCCCCCGTGAGCTTGAACGCAGACCCCTGGGTGTGCAGGCGTCAAAAGGACTGGATTCGCCCAAGTATGAAATAATCTCATTTTATCAACATGTTTCCCTCCTGGATGTTTCATCGTCCCTGACAAAGTCCAAAATAGTTAACTATGGAACAAATACAGATATCCTAACGTGTTAGCTTGCTAAAGCATGTTTTAACCTTTCCTTAAAAATGTATTGGTTTGAGGTCAGTATAGAAGCGTATTTCCTTTCCATTTAGTAGAACAAACTAGGTATCAAGGGACTTACTAACAGACACAATCTGCTAACTAACGTTTCAGAAGATTAATTATATACCAACCATTAATATGCAGCACCACGATGAGCATAATTTGTGTTTATATTAGCTGCTACTGAGGGGCAATTAAAAAAAGACGTGAAGTTGCCAAGTTTGAAGACCACCCCATTTTTTCTTGTGGATGGGAGGATTGTTCTTTTCAAATCAGTGTATGTGTATGTGTGTGTGTGTGTGTGTGTGTGTGTGTGTGTGTGTGTGTGTGTGTGTGTGTGTGTGTGTGTGTGTGTGTGTGTGTGTGTGTGTGTGTGTGTGTGTGTGTGTGTGTGTGTGTGTGTGTGTGTGTGTGTGTGTGTGTGTGTGTGTGTGTGTGTGTGTGTGTGTTGTGCCTGTTTTCAGCTGACCTTCATATGAACAAGAACTACAGTAACATTGCAGTAAAATCAAACTAAGCAAGATGCTCCTAATCTACATAACACCATGTTTCCATTCGGAGGATAAGTCTTGGCGACTTGGGATTTAATTCTTGCTTTACTTTTCTTTGAGTAATTACATGGAGACAAAGACGTCAGTCGTCAAAAACAAAAGGCAGCTATTTTTATTTTGGGTCTAGAACCAAACACAAGGGCCTTAGCGTTCCCTAAAACTTCTGCTGTCAGTAAGCTGCTCTACGACTATACAGAGCTCACTCACATGTTTTCCTTCAAACATTTCAGGTCCCTCTCCACAATAATAATGGCTGAGTAAGCATTATAAAAGAGCTTATGTGCACAGTTCGTCAATGGTATAAAACAACCAAAAGAAGGCACTAACACACATCATCTTGAGGTGCCCCAAAACTTAGACTTTATTGTGAAGCATTCATCTTCTGTGATTGAAACAGAGTAAGCCAAATATGTAATATAAGATTCATTCTGTGTCCCATGTTCCCAAATGTTCATTAACCATATTCCCAGCATAATTTGTAATGGAAATAATTAAATTGAACGATTAAATGTTGTAGATATTGGCACTTAGCTGGAATCGATTGGATGCCAGACAACTTGGCTATTGGCCGTTTCCATCTTAACGTTTTGGAACCAGAAGTGACAGAAGTGGAAGGAGTGCTAAACAAGACACTGCTTTATGGCATATTTGACTCTGAATTGGACCATCATTCACTAAATGAACACCATGCTGTATTGAACAAGGAGTGGAACCAGTGATTGAGACCTTAAACTCATACTAAAATGTTAACAAAAAGTTAATAAATCAAGTGAGTAGTAGGCTTATTTCCTAATAGTGCTTCTCCGCACTGATGGCCATTACAACTTTCAGACCTGGAGGTTGTCAGTTGGTCAAAACAAAGACATTCTCAGTTTGGCTAGTTTTGTTAACTCTTCATAAAGTTTGACATATTGTTATAATATTGAATTTAGTGCTAACTGTTTCTTGATGTGCAATACAAAAATATGTGAGTTTGTTTTCACCTTACTCACGTCTGTTGTGTCTTCTCCAGGGTGTTTGGTCTAGATATTCCCCAGGGTATCTGGTGCTAATTAATTTTAAGCGGCTTGGGTTTGGTTTGGGTTTGGTTTGGGTTTTTACTGATTCTATTGTATATTTATTAATGCTGTCAAAACTATCGCGTTAACGGCGGTAATTAATTTTTTGAATTAATTGCGTTAAAATATTTAACGCATGCGCAGAATGACCCGCCCCATACATCCCAACAGTGGCAGCGCCAGGGTATGGCTGGGGTAGGCTACAGCCATACCAAGAAATGGCTTAGCCCCACCTTGAAAAATGATGTTACAGTAAGCAAAATAAAGTCCGCCAACTCGCGCGGATTACATTGCACAGACAGCAGTTAGTAAGATTGATTTCAGTAGCCACTTGTCTGGAAATACCAAAGACTAGAAACGGTTTTGAAAACTTTTGTCACGTAGTGATCGTCTTCTCAATAGAACATCTTTGATAATGTTTTATGGCCAATCAGAATCAAGATAACGGCGTGGTGTTGTTACAGGAAGTCCCGACCACAGGTCCCGACCGAAAATACTTTTGCTGTAGTGTATCTCTATATACATCGATACAACATGAAATAAGACCCCACGGTTTGATTATTGATAGGTGTGTGGGCTGTCTTTCATTTTGACACACAGAACAATGTTATAATAAACATACATACATACTGTATGTTAAATGGATCTTTCCATTCCCACAACAATATACATAAAGAAATGGCATATTTTGGACATTCACGCCTGAATGGTGATTACTCATGATTAATACATTTTTAAACTGTGATTAATCTGATTAAAATTTGAAATCGTTTGACAGCCCTAATATTTATAAATGAGATCATGCAGATTATTGATATTAGTTTAGTAGAAATTGACTTAATTGTGTGTTGCTGTGTTTTGTGTAGTTTAAATGTTTAAAGGTAAGAGGTAGATATCCCTCTAATGTTCTAGTGGTCAAGTTCATAACCAGTAGTGGGTTGGGAGCAGCTGTAGAATTGTGTTGGACACATGTGGGGTTAAAGTGTATTGAATTTGCAGAGAGGATAGCTGGAAGATCATTAAATATGAGACATTAAATGGACATTCCATCTGGTAAGGGGGAAGCTAAAACACTTTAAAAAGAAAAGAGAGAGAGAGAGAGCTCCTTGCAGATGTTGCTGCTTCTCAGGAAAGTGATCATGAAGCTGCTGGATGTAGTGGAAGACAATTGCTTCGAGGAGGAGTGGGAAGACAAAAGACAAACAGCAAGAAAAGTACCTGCCCTGCTAGGGTAATCACTGTGAGGGTCAGCACAGTTTACGAGAGAATGAGGGAGGTAAAAGGGAATCAAATAAGAAGGATTTTTATATGCTGAAGCTGGTAAGAGAATGAAGAGAAAAAACAAAATGATGGCAGCGCCTGAAGAACTGGAGATTTGAAACTAGTGAGAACATTGGGTCTTGGTTATAAAATGACAATGTTGTGAAATCTAATTTGAAATTGAACAATGTCGGCAACTTCGTTGAGGATGGACAATAAGATCAGATGATGTTATACCATAAGTCTACACATAATAATAATAATAATAATAATAATAATGGGTTTCATTTATAAAGCACTTCATATTTGACTTCAAATCCCGAAGTGCTACAAGCAGTGAGCATGAACAGTATAAAAACATTACACAACACGGTAGAATTAATAAGTAGCAATAAAAACAAATAAAATACAATAATCAAGTTTTAAGATATAAAAACACTTGTTAAACAGACTAAAAGTTTAGCCATGTAACTATAGCTTTAAAGCAGATAAATCTCTGAGGCGTAGGAGAAGCTGCGAACAAACAAGCGCAAGCGTCCTCTCCCTGATCCATAAATGCGTAAGTCTGCCAGATCATGGGTCATCTACAACGTTACAGTAGATGAACGTATCCACCTTTAAAGTTGGTTTGCGTCTTGAAATCTGATCTTTAGAGCCGTTTTATGACTGTGTGGACATTGAGTCCCTCTTGCTTTAGTCGGCCCAGAGTTCACACGGAGGACGGGACAAAGATGTTTTTTCCATATTATTTTAACAAATTCATTTCAAGCTATGTTGTCATCTTTGGCATTTTGTTGGCCACGATTAAAGTGATCTGAGTGTGGAAAAAACTACATGTGATGTTCAAAATCAGTGGTTTTTCTGCAGCCTTCAATCTGTTGGCCACATCTGACTGCAGCGTGCCTTGTGTTGCGAGACTGCAAATATCAGACGCTCCTATGAGTCTCCCTCTCTCTGCACTGCGTCTGTGAACACCAGCATGTTCCCAAAGTCCCCGGAGGGTGAGGCAACTTCTCAGAGTTTCTTTCCCGGTAGGTTGGGCTCATTTTGATTGGTAATTGAATGGTTTCTATGTGGTGTTTTGGGACCATCATCATAAGGACTTCATTCGCCTGGGAGCAACTGAGACATAAAGAAAATGAGTATTTTAAGAATAGTGCAACCATCATCCATCTGGATCAGTTCCAACAGATTGTTCACACTGTATAATTGCCAGAAGCCAGTAAAGCATCAGTTTTATTTCCTCAGTATATTCTGTACCAAGACATATACCGTGATAAGCACCCTCCTCCTGAATTTCAGGCTCTAAAGAGATCACATCTTACTGTAGAAGTTTTTAAATGTCAATGCAGAAAACAGATTACATTTTGGCTTAATGATGGCTTAAGAGAAAAGGTTGAAGTGTCAACACAACAATTAGGGTTCAATAAGGGCCAATCTGAACAGTGTAGGAAGGACTGACAGGGCCACGAACTGGAATTGCCCTCATTAAAGACTTTTCAAACTAGTGGGTTAAATAGATTTAATCATGAAACACTCAATATGGAGAAAAAAAAAAAAAAACATAGAACAATGAAATTCTGTATGATGTATGTAACCCAGATACAAACTTTCATATATAAACTAGGATACTATGGTTTAGTGCCGTAAGCATGCGCTGACCCTGAGCCAACATGAAAAACAATGACTACAAATGAGAGGCAGCAAGTGACTCATTCTATGGTAATTACATGATGACAGTTTCTGCCGGCTCATGCCTTATTGCAGATAACAAGGTTTTAACGATGATGAAAGGCCCGGAAGATTGTAAGAAAAAAGTAATGCCTACACATTGAGAGTCAACATCATACTGCCTGCGTTGGGGTGAGACATAATTGGGTGTAAACGTCCGAAGTGGAATAGAAGTGGATGACATTAAGTTATTATCGCAGGTGAAGCTTCTAAGATTATTCTAATAACATATTCTAACAGAGTATTTATTTGCATTTCATTGGAGACTTAAAGTGCTCACAAAGACTGGAAAAGCACTTTCTAAATTCTGTCTATTTAGAACCACTTTAAAGCTGCAGTTGGTAACTTTACCCAAAAGCTTTTTGCAATATTGTTCTGAAACTTTCACTGAATCCAGACAGTAGTGCACGAGACAAAAAAAATCAGGTTTCTCTGTTTGCCCATAATAGCATTTGCAAGATTTCAGTGCACCTGAAAGAAAACAACCAATCAGAGCAAAAGACTCTCTGACGCGCTCTCAATCGTGTGAACTGCAGTCAAACTATCAAACAAGACTCGCTCATCAATTATGAATCAAGATGTTGTTATTTTATGGCTATTTTATGTACTTTGTTTTGCGATGCTTGGTAATGGCTCGACTGATTTCAAGGTCTCAAACTTTGTCATTTCGCATCAGAGAAGTACACTAAAATATGCTTCTGAAAACATTTGAAGTGAGAAATAGGCAACACAAAAACAGAATCTTGATTGCCTTGCCTCTGATTGGTTGTTTTCATTCGGGCACAGTGGAAACTTAAAAGGTTATCAGAAGCACTGGTGGGAAACAGAGACAAATATTTTCCATATCTGGCATTACTTTTAGGACAGTTGACAGCAAATAATAATACAAAAAGTAATATTTGAAAGAGTTGCCAACTGCAGCTTTAAAGCTTACTATCCTATGTTGTGCACTACCACACTATTTAATTAAAGTCAACGCTTCAGTGCATGGTTTTCATTATCTTGCAGTTTCACCCTGTCAAAAGTCTTTCAACACACTACAGACTCTATTTTATTCACAAATGTATTGTGAAATGGTATTATGCCTATGTACTGCTGTGAAAATAAAGATTCAATGCATCAATTAGAAGGAATGGGATCAGCCTACACTGGACATATCTCACTAGATTTCTCCAAATGAAAAGAAAATCTGCCATGCAAGATTGACAGTAACACCCTAAAGAGAGAATATCTCATCTTGCTTAATCATATACTGTATACAATGTGCAAAAGCTACAGCGACAGCTTTCTAACAATAGGTTTGATTTGCTTAAATGTTCTCGCTTCTGCACAATAAAGCAAGTGGAATAGAAGATGCATCCCATGACGTTATTAGTTGCCCTTCACTTGATTACTCATTCATAGGAACATAGTTCAGATGAATGCACTCTGGTTACTGCTTTCCAAATATCCCATTCCCCCTTGGATTTGTCTGTTAAATTAACATTAATGGAATCATCAGAGTGCAAGTAAACAAACTTCAAGAAATACAACCTCTTTACTTCAGTCATCCTCTTTCCTTTTATGAATAATGTCTTAGACAGCATGTGTTTGTTTTGTGAGATTTACATGATTTAAAGAAAACTTCTACAAAACCACTAGGGCACCAATTATTTCAGAATTGTTCTTGATATTTATAAAATGTTCATTATTTTCAGCTTTTATCTGGATCTGACAAGATCTGATTTTTTTTCCATTTGTGAAAATATTGCCTGTAATATAGGTATAGATATGTTGGATTGCACACTGCACCAAAATGTCGCACTTGTGCTACAGTACATAAAACATGGTTGTTTGTGCACACACTTAACATGCACTAGAAGGGTTAACACTTCTAATAGTGTCTTGCAATAGAAGCAACACATTTGGATGCATTTAGTCCTCTTGGAGTATCTGTGCTTCAACATTTTGAGGGTTTTATCATTATATTTCATGACATATAATCCAAATTAATGTGACTCCATAAATAAGCATTGTATGGGTTCTGTCATTCTAATTTCAAAGTACTAAAAGTAGATAACTTTAACCTCAAAATGGCAAGAACAACTGTCACTTTGTATTGTATTTGACCTATGATGCTCACAATATGTGTTGTTGCAGCTGACTGCCCTCTTCTCATTGTGTGAGCTTAACTCAAAACATCTCTGAACTCCGGGCTCAGATTTCAATAATATGGCAAATGAAAGGGGATTCTTTATTTTTGCACTCAAGTACAGCAGGCCAAGCAAGCACTTCTCAAAATAATGTGGTCTGAGAGATACCATCCTACCGATTGATCCCACAGCCAACAGAGGAAAAATATGGCCCTACTGTCTGTGGCACCAGCAGAATACTGTTTGATCAGGTTTGTGGCTAGACCTTGTCCATGTTGTCTGCCTTCCTTTTGATGTATAACTTGAAATTAGATTATGCATGCTTCACTCATCTATTTGTCCTACAACCATGACGTAAGCCAGTGTGTTGATGTTTGGGCGCAAGTTTCCTTTAGACAATGCGTCTGAATCTACGTCTTTGGCATTCTCTCTCCAACTCTAACATTTTTCAGTTTTTGATAAGTAGAAATGTTGCATTATTCATTGGCCCCGCACATTATCAAACCAACGCACATATTTCGAATTTGTCTTTTCACCTTCTGCCTTTTACAGTCCCAATTGTTAATTTGAATTGTAACCATAACTCAGTTTTGCACAGCATTCACTGTCACTAATTAGAGCTGCTTCAATAAACTAAACATCCGGTGCCCAGTATTGTGCCTGCATAATGTGCTGGGTCTTAAAATAACTATATTTAAATAATGCCACTGAACTATGCGTGGATCAATCTGTTGTAATCATCAACTTTAAAATCTGTATGTCAAAACACCGTTTAGCCAGACTGTGTCTCTTTATACTGAAAGTTAAACAAGTTTTCTATGCAGGTGCTGTGTCAGGGTGTCACACCTGCAGGATTTGAAACAACCATGCATGAAAATGCACCAATTACATTTCCCAAAAATGTAATTAGCAAAGGAAATTAGTGCTGTATATTTTTGCACTATGTACTCTAGGGTTTGAGCTTGCAAACAAGTGGGCTGCATACATTTAAAATGGTATTTTTCTGCATGCTCAACTGCAGGACATATTTAATATTCAAGGGTATTAAGGTTTGGAAACTTCCCCAGGAAGCCGTGAATTAAATTCAGGAAAGGCTATGCTTGCCCAACTAAACTAAAGGTATAGAGTGGTGGAGATTGGGACAATGTGCAGGAGACTTTCACTTTAAGGATAGATACCCAGAAGGTCGGGTGTTTGGGTCATTTCCTCTGGTTTCCTCAGGTCTGCACAGCAAACAGTGTTAACTTATTGATCCTGGTGGACCTTTCCAATATTTTGCACTCAGATGCTCTGCTCGAGGGTGATGTCTAGGGGACAAAGAGAAATATTATAAATTAGGCCTTAAGGGCTCTCTCAGCAGGTTTGGCACATCAGTATGTTCTGCACAGCTTCACCTACTTGACTTTAAGAGTGCTCAGACCTCTAAATAAAAAATCGTCATGTGTTTGTAAAAAGGCTATATATTTGTGTTTTATCTACAAAAAAATCATTATAATTTGATTTAGTTGCACACATATAGCTCCTTTCAATATAAGACATATGAACGTGAGTGCAATTTCAGCCTTATCCTTATATTAAGCCACCATAACAGTTACTATGCATCAGAGGCTCCATACAATACAGTGTGACATGAATTTGAAAACATTTTCTCTTCATTACTTCATCTATCGCCTGGCAGAAGTGTACAAATGGGCTCATGATAGCTTTCTTTTGACTTTGTGATTGATATATTATTTTATTACAGTAAAAAAAAAAAAACACTTACAGTTGGAGAGCTACTTAGAGGGAAGATAGATTAGAAATTTGGTTTTGGTAGACACATAAAATGTGAGCGAGAATAATGTGCTTCTAGGCATCGCAGTTAATATTGTGCATGGGCGTGTGATGGTGTGTGATCGTAGTCGATACGGTCTGTGCATGGGAGTGTCCAACGATTGTGCCAGTGCATTTGTGTATTTACTCATAACCGACATGAAATACATTTATAATACAAATAAATTATACTTATTTGTGTAAGTCATTCTCCAAAGGAATACCCAGAACTATTAAATAATAGCTTAGAGTCATGGTTATTGTACTGTTATGAGTGTCATTTGTTGCATTTTCTCATAACTGATATAAGTCACATCCATAATAAAATAATTCATGCATATTTGCGTAAGTAATTCTCCATAGGATTACCCAGAACTATTAAATAATAGCTTGGGGCTATTCTTGTTTTCTCACATTGTTATTGTATTATGTGTCATTCAGTATGGAAAAAGTATATTATTCCTCTCAACACAAGGCAATACATTTATGACTGAGATCCCATATGGCCATTGGTTTCCAAGGAAAGTGATAATCCTTTGGCGATGCCTTATTTGCAAATATTTAAGAGAGGGCTGTTTTCCTTTTCATTTCTACACTCACTTAGGCAGCACTTCATGACTTTGAAATATGTCCCCTACTCCAGAGGGTCTTGTTGTGTTGCCATCAACATTTTGAGAGATCAATTGTCATTTTGACTTCTTTTTGATTGCTTTGATGAACATGGAAGATTCAAAGAAGTACAGCAAAAATAAACAAGTTAGCAAGTATCTTAGTAGATTGTTTACTCCTTTAATATTGATTTCCCTTTGAGATTAGCCTTGAGTATTATTTAAGGAATGAGCAAACATCATAAAGATGTTGAGCGGACTGAAGATGTTTGTGTTCGACTGATGTTTCAGTGACGCCGGCTGACATTCTCTCGTATTGAGCCAATAACAAATTGGTGTGGAGCTTTTGGGAAAAGAGGGAGTTTGTTGCCGTTTGCTGATGTGGTTGAAATGCTGATTGAGAGGCATGATTTATGTAATGCCAGCCGAGGAGGATCTTTGCTAGGATGCTGCTGAACACTAAACACAAATCACAGAATGCTGTCAATTAAACAGA
Organism: Notothenia coriiceps; assembly: GCF_000735185.1. Classification (NCBI taxonomy): domain Eukaryota; kingdom Metazoa; phylum Chordata; class Actinopteri; order Perciformes; family Nototheniidae; genus Notothenia; species Notothenia coriiceps. The sequence goes on along the minus strand of NW_011342297.1, from coordinate 103,465 downwards.
GTGCCTTTATTTAGCGAGAGTGTGTTTGTGCTGCACTTTTTAGAATAGCACCGTGCATGGTCATTTGTAAATTTACTCTCATTCAAACACACATACAAAGCCTCTGCAAAATAACCTTTTTCTAACTGGAACATTTTAGGCAAAGGGGGCCTATTGTGCACACAACTCAACGACAAGCAGACATATCAGAATGGAAGTCACATATTTTATTTCTCTGTGTTGTTTGTTGGCTTGTTAGCTTGTTAGCTTGTTCCTTTTAGTGACTACAGGTGAAACCTAACCGAGTATTACTGGTTGTTAAACGTACATAAGGTGTAATAGGAAATGTTTTTGTAGATAGTGGAATGCAGCCCGGTGGTTTGGTTACTTCCAAACACAGCAAACTCTGTCATGTCAAAACTTTCCCTATATGCTAATGCTAACTCTCGCTATTGAAAAGCTCTGTGCTACAGATTTCAGGCTTCTCTGGCATTATGTTGAAGACAATTTCCCTTTAGATATGTCTCAGCATTTAAGGAGACATAAAACCGAAGAAAAACANGAAGGACTCGTCTGATGGAAGTTTCAACTCCGTGATGAGTCCGCTCACCATGCACTTTGGGTCGGACCAGGCTGGGGGGGTCCAAAGGGCTTGACCAAGGCCGACCCAAAGTGCATGGTGAGCGGACTCATCACGGAGTTGAAACTTCCATCAGACGAGTCCTTCGGGGGGCTGGGAAAAAAACGTGTTCGTCAGAGTCGTCCCTTGAGAGTGGAGGTGTCCTCCTGACAGTGGAGCCTACACCAGAACTGTCCTGAGAGTGGAGGCCTGCAGGCAGACCTCTCTCTTTAGTTCCGATAGTTCCTGGGATTTTGCGTAAAAAAGAGAACTTAGTTAATGAGAACTTGTTCCCCCCTTTTCAGTCCCTGCTAGAGAAAAGGTACTTTCCTGGGAGAAAAAGGTTCCCATTTCTGATTGGCGGGGCGAATTGCAATTCTACTGAAGCCAGTCCCCAACTCCGGGGACGTCCGGCCGGGGACTTCGGGTTGCAATCGGCGTGAAGTTGTTTGCAGCCTGCCAGTAAACCCAAAGCAGAAGAAGAAGAAGTGACATCAGTGGCTTCATTTGGCTAATTCGGGGTTGCAGTCGAATAGTCCATTTAGTTTAGGAACCTTCCTAACGGAGTGAAATGACCCGGAAGTAACTCAGTGGCAGCCAGGATAAGTGCCGTTCGAATTCTCTAGATGATAGGAAAGGAGGTTTCAAACTTCCTTTATAACCTCCTTTGGTTTAGGAACAACTGGACCTTCCTTTACGAAAGAAGAGGAGAAAATGCTGCCCCACAATGCCTTGCAGCCGCAGCATTTGCCGTCACACANAGAATTAAAGTGGACCTATCATGCTATATTTGAATAATATAGTGTAGGACCATACCTATATCAGGCATATTTATACTTTTTATTTTTCAAAATACCAAACAGATCATGCATTTTAGCCATTCCTCATTTCGCTCAATTTAACACCGTCTTTGCATGGGCTGATTCTGTGAGAACAGCACCATCCACAGGCCTGGCATATGTACTACAGCGTCTCCAGCGCTTTCCAACGGCAATGTCCGTGGCTGTCTCCTCCTGATTGGTGGAGTTGGCCCAATAGCCGTAGCGCCACTTCTGTGACGTCACAGAAGTGTTCAAATCTGGATCAGTCTGTATAAGATCCGTTGCAGCCCCTTTTTAAGAGATTTGGGTATGGAGGAAAATAGAGAGGGTTGTGTTTTCTGACACTTGGTGAGTTCCCTGGAACACCGGGGACACATATTCATGTATAAAACACGTACAAAAGTGCATTTTGCATGATAGGTCACCTTTAAGTAGTGCCATGTAAATTAACTCTTTTGGTGGCAGGACGGCTTTGTGATACAATGAGGGATTTGTGATTGGCCAATCATAGAGGCACCTGAAATCCCACTGTTATGCTATCTATCCGTTACAGATTTCTGAACCAAAATCTGCATAAATGCATCTGTGTGAGAAAAGTGGATTGACAAGAAGTCGTCAATACGATGAATTTAGTCTGAGATGATTCCAAGTGTACAGAAAATAAGCACAGTATGCGGTAGGGTTATTATCATCATCATCATCATCATCATCATCATCATCATCATCATCGACATAGAAAAATCCACTGAATAGCCAAAATACCACATTGTTTAATTCCATTAATTCAGCATGACATGTATATTAATACACAGTAGTCACACATCACAATTTCAATATAATATCGAAAGATATTGCCTAGCACTATGTTGAAAATAGTAAACATTAGCATGTATTGAGAACATAGTACACTGACGTTAGCATTTAGCCCAAAGCAGCACTGTGCCACTGAGACTCTTGCAGTCAGTCCAGTAACTCAAGCACATAAAGTTTCTTGTTCCATCTTAGGCAAATAGTCCCAGTGGGTCCTTAGCTAGATATGATAAATGTAATTGATTTTGTAACTTCCCATATGGAAAAGATTTGCCTTCATTTTTGTCCTGTAAAAGTTCTCAAGATCTCCCCATGCGGACCACAATGCCAGATTATATGGAAATGCAATTATTCAACGGAATGATAAAAGTTAGAGTTATAATGAATGCATTGGTCACAGTACGCTCAGCAGGAGCTTTTAAGTATTTCACAGGTGGCGAAGGAGCAAGACAATGGAAAATAATTTGACACTGAGTGGTATGCCCGCCGCTCGGCTATTAGTGCTTTATATTATGACTTACTATAGTCCCAGAGCTATAGGACTATATACTAGTGCCTCTCTATAGAACTGTGGCGTTTCTTACCACTCACTAACAACTATGAGCTATGGTTTTAATTAGCACTTGATGGATCCCTGCTGCTGCTACACTTAAAATTCTCATTACTGATCGCCTTTTGACTTCGAATATGGCTGTGTTGTTTTTTAAATAACCCTTACTGAGGGTTCGCTGCTTGGCACCACGCAGGTCTCACAAACAATGTATTTTAGCTCCAGGGTATGTTAATACACCCAACAAACTGTATAAAGCATGATGCTGCATTCTATGATGGATTTTCATGGTAATTAAGAGTGTGTTCAAGTTCCTACTTCGCTTGTACTTGTACACACCTCGTTGACTTCATTATAAATATAACAAGTTTAAACAGAGAGATGAGAGGTAGTGATTTTTCAATTCAGCATTAAGTCAGTGAGACCCACCCACTGTGTCAGACTAAACAGATGCAGAAAGAAAAGATGCTATCTTCCTCTTCATGTTTGTATCTCGTGTTTCTTTCGCCCTTGTTATCCCCATCCCCATCTTTGTCTCTCCTCCACTCTGCTCGCTACACCTATCCGTTTGAGTTATCAGTTGGGCTGCTAATGACTGCCAGGCTGTCTGCTGTGATAATGGGCTAACAATATGAGATAATGAGCTAACAGTGGGCTGTTACACAACTGGGCCGTAACATACTTGGCTGAGTGCAGCGTTCTGTATTGGCTTTTGTGTAAGGGAAAGGGAAAAAAAGGTAAGCAGGAGTTAAATTGGGGATGAAGGGCTCAGAGCTAGCACATAGACATCATCACAAAAATAATTTACTTATATTTCTTTAGCGGAAGAAAAAACATTACTTGGATCAGAGTCCTTCAAATAAATGGCTGCTAAGCCAATTGTTTTTTTCCACAGGTATAAAATAACTGACACTCAAGCTGAGGTGAGAATGAAAGATCAAGTTTTTCCTTTACTGTAACTTCATTTAATATTGAAATAAATCAATCTATACTTAATGATGTAAACCATTGCTTAAATCAGGGACTCTCATAACTGTCACACTTTGTTTCACAAACTAAAAGTCTCTTTTCCTGTGAATACCAAATTCAAATCCATAGCACAGTTGAATAAAACTATTCCCGCTGCACATACCTCTCTTTTCTTGTGAAACAAACAGCATTTCATTAAGATACGTGTGGCTTGCTGTGCGCAGACTGAAAACAAACATGCATTACTATGGGAGAAGAGAAAGCTGACTGAACTACAATCATTTTAATGTTAACTTATTTAACAATCAATGTGATAAACGATTAGGATGTAATCATGACTCTTATTATTGTCATTTTGAAATACATTCACTAATCATACTCTCACTTATGAACAAACTCTTTTAAACCTCCTATATCAAACCAAACTCATTTAGAATTGGGGAGGTGTAGCGCTGCTCGAAGAGTGCTGTCAAAACCAAAATAGATATAGAGTAATATTTTGTATTTTGTGCCAACTTCCAGCCTTTGTGAAAAAGAAACATTGAGACATTGGGGACTACAGCAATTGTGTTTTGAGTTTGATTAATACGTTTTTGTTATGTGTCTTAAATTAACAGCCTACATTTGAATAATGCAGCGTCCATAAACCATTTAATTTATTGCTGGGCAGTGAATTGATAAAAATGTAAATACTGATGCAATGTGTACTCTTTGTTGCAGGCAGTGGTATAAATACTTGTACTTTTCTTTAATCCAACTGATGAGGTGGATCAGGACTGTTATATTTAAATGGCTGTCAAATTGCATCTGACTCATTAGCTGTAACACACATTATCTCTATTCTCTCAGCCCTGTTTCCGTATAATCTAATAAAGCAAAGATACCATGAAGTATTAGATGATGAAAATAAGGTTCCAAACCAAGCAGTGGGAGAGTTGTTGTGCACAAGTGCTCGAACATTCAGCTGAAGAATTACAGAAGCAGATAGCACGACCAGAGAGAGGCGGTCGATCTATGCAGAATATCAATGCCTTGTTGTGGCGCTTTACAGGAAATCTCTCTGGATCTGAAGCCAGCACAGAATCCACATCTGTTCTACAAATCTGACTGCTGTGAATACAAAAGGTGCTCCGCTGGACAGACCGGTCTTATTTCAGAGTGCGGTGAGCTGACGGGAGCACGGTGGATGATTGGCAGCAGTACAAGGAAGAGAAAACAAGTTTTAGCCCACCAGGAGGGGAACAATGTATGCATGCCTGTGTGTATGTGCATATATATTGTATGCATGTGTGCGTTGGCTCTACTGATTTTCAAAATGATGTGCATATTTATATTTTGCAAACACACACACACACACTAGCTTGTGGCAGCTCATTTTGAATCTGTGTGATGGCTGGTGTGAATCAGCACAAACCAGCCATGTTTCACTACCTCACTCTCTGCGGTCTATCACTTCGCTACGATTCTGCAGGTTGCCAAAAATCCTTATAACTCCATCGCAGAAAATACAAAACATCCCTCTCTCTTTCTCCTCTGTTTGCTATGCATATGACTATTTATTTCATTACCTGTGGAAGTTGAGCTAAACAGACATGGCCTTTTCAAACTGAGTTTTCTCATCTATAGGAATCTCAAAGCATATACTGCAGCGTTATCCACTTCTCTGCTGTTGACTGTAATTTTCAGCTTGTGAGAATGCCCGAGCGACCATGGAGGCAAAATAGGAGAAGCAGGCAGGTTGGTGTTTTTTATTTTTCCATCCACTGTGACAACATGGCGGCCCTCCACCACCCACACAGTATACCACACAGCTCTGACCAACAGAAAACAGCACCTAAATACACCCAGGACTAATCAAACACACAAGACAAAGGTGAGGGGGGAGGAGCAAACACAGGGCACCAGGTGAACACAATCGGGTAATCAGCAGGAGGGAACACAGAGACCGGAAGCAACAGACAAGACGGGGGTGAACACTTATACAATTAATGCAATTTAATCATTTAATAAATCCTACATCGATAAATAGTATAAACTATGTACACATGTGCAATGCCAAACTTGTGCAATCACGCTAATAAAGTGCAAACTGTTCACTACTAAAGTGCTGAGTGACATTATCTCCGTGCACAGGGGAGTTGTTGTCAATATACCCTACAGTACAATGATTATATAAACATGTTAACGAGAGCTCTAGTAACGGCGTCTCGTCGTTACTAGAGCTCATTTAAAATATTCTTCTCTTTGGCATTTGTTGGATAAATGCACCACTTCTTGCAGAGCTTTTTGGCAGGTGATGACGTGAAAAGTAGAAGACCATTTAGCTGCAATTTACAAAGGGTGGAAGGCTCTGCACATCAACAGAACAACAGAGAAATGGGATTACATTACAGGAGTGCATTTTTGTAATGACTCTGGAAACATATATATATATACATATATATCCCATATATATATATATACGTAGAATGTATCTAATAAAAGTATATAGAAATCTGAACAATTTGTATCTTGTTGCAATAATGAGGCAATTTTCAAAAACTTGAAACAACATTGTATTTTTCTAGTTTAATTAGGCATCTGAGTCTTTGTTCAGCATCTGAGAGGACGGACGTGTGTGTTGTTTATTAAAAAGGACCCTCTAATCAGCTTTCCACTTTTACAAAATGCCTTTCCTTTGAGCCAGAATTGATCTGGAGAGCAAAAGATTTCCAGTTTGAGGAAGAGTCCTCTAATCTAATCTATCAAAGGATGCACAGATGGGGGCGGGGAGTGATGGGATTTATTGCTGACTGCACTGATGTGGAGTACTAGACTGGATCTGGATAGAACTGCATTAGGCTCAGGTAAACAGATCTGATGCAAAAAAATACATTTTGGTTAACAGGCAAAGCGCAAAAATAATGCATTTTGATTCCCCAAATAATATGACCATGATCCTTTTTCAGTGGCGTATATGATAACCTAGATACTACTGATAAATAGTGTAACCTACTGAAACATTTTTCAGCTAGTTTTTTTATCCATCTGCAAAGTACAGCAATATGATGTTTATTAGACGAGTGTTTTTGAAATGTAAAATGTGCTTGCTATCAATGATACAATTGTGCAGTTACATAAAAAAGTTCATATCTACAGATTGAGACCATTTGCAATAAAAGCATACAACATTTTCCCCATTATTCCCTTCCCTGTTAGCTTTGGATAAGTAAATCTGATGACACATCAAACTGTCCAAATGTAATAGAATAAAATGACGTCTTTAAATATGTTGTATTTACATGACTCAAATTGAAATGTGCTTTTTATTCACGCAAATTTTGGATGAAAAGTTTTATAAAACATATTTTACAATTGGCATCTAAGAGTACAAATGGAGGTTATCATATCGTCCACATGGTTCTGTCGCATGCTTCAACGGAGATGCTTCCCATTTACTTTGAATGGGGTGACGTCACGCTTTGCCTCCGTTGCTCGCGCTGAAAGTTGAGAAAAACTTTTTCAACCGTCGACGGAAGCGCCAGCCAATCAAATCATACGCCAGTACAAGCACTAGCCAATCAAACCGCGTGCTTGTGTGTCCGGGGCGGGAGATTAATGTGATTGGTTGTTGGTCATGCGCCAGACACGCCCACCGGCAAGCTTCAAAGCGACGGAACCGCGTGGACGATACGTTAGAGTAATGGTTGTTACGATTTAAAGTCCCAACGTTCACCCCTGTATTGGCCTTTACTGTACATTTCATTGATCCTACCTCCAGGATAGATGCCTCTTATCCCATTTTTTCTGAGTTGCCAGGCTTCGTTTCCTGCGGCCCACTGTCAACTCGGTGTCAGAAACATCTGGCAGGGAACATCTGGGTGTTGTCATTAGGCCCATCGTGGCTTGGTCTAAAGAGGAGAGGAAGTTATGGTTGGTAGTGTTCTGATTGGGTTACAGTCTTTCATTCACTCATCTATGAACATTTCCTTCGTCCAACCATATTAGCATGTGATTGCCCCATAAAAACACGTCCACATACCTAAGACTCCGGTCTCCTTCAGCCCTCCGTACTTCTGCATGGCTTTGATGGCATTGGTTAGGGCCTCCTTGGTCTGAAGCTGACCGGTCACTGGGTCAGGGGGCGGGAGGTAGCCAAACTTACTCAGCCAGTCCTGGAAGGGGAAGAGCAGACACAGAGTTCAAGAGTAATCCCAGGCATGTCAAGGACTCCAAGTATCCCAAGCTGCTGAGAAGGTCTGACACCTGTTCATTTTTACTGTCTGCGGATACTGTTCATTTTTTACTGTTCATTTTTACTGTCTGCGGATACTGTTCATTTTTACTGTCTGCGGATGTGTCTATGTACATCAAGGTTGTGTGTGAGCTTGAACAAAGAAGCAATTGTACATTCGGATGATAGAAATTATTATCATTTGTAAGCCAATGTCATTCTGTATCTATAAAAATAAATGACAGTACCTAAGGTTTTTGTGTGCGAGTGTGTACAGAAAAGACAGGAAAGAGAGCAACAGGAACATTCATGTAGTACTTTGTGATTAAATGTTATGCATTTTAGACCACCAAGCAACAAGGAGGTCCCTACCTCTATTTGTTTCTTTTTATACCTAGTGCTTGTTCTCAAAATGCTTAAGAGCTGCACATGGTGAGGGACATTTGAGTCTCTAATTGCAAAGCGCAGAGTGTTGCTGATGGAGCGTAACAGTTTCACCAACAACACAGACAATCAAGATCAAGACACAGACATCTAGTTACAATTAATTTGATCTGAATTTCATTAGGGGGAAGAAAAGTTTGTTCTGTTACGATCCATTAGCCTCAACCAATCTCTCAAACTGTCATTGAGGTATACTACACTGAGAGTCGACTTATATCTGGTACTTTTCCCTGGTGTTATAATGATTTTGCTATTTGGAATACTCAGAGATAAACTTTTGCACAAAGTTGCATTTAAGTTTTATGCTGACAAATCAAAAATGCTGCTATAAGTTCTGTGAGAAAAAGTTAAAAAAATAGCATTATGGTGTGAGCTAATGTTATCTCCCTTTATGATATTAGAATATTTGCTTGAGGTTAAGCATAATGTTTTTTTTAGATGGCTAGGTTATATAGGTTATTAGGCGAAGTTCATCAATACATATGCTTTATTAACAGCTTGGTTGTTTAAGATAGGAAAAAAAAAAAAAGACAGCATTGGAAATGGAAAAAGTGGTATCAAGACTTCTGTAAATGTTGTACAAATTCACAAGAAATATGGTCAAACAAAATGAAAAGCCCTTTATAAAAGGTTTATATGCAATTCCTTTTCCATTTGAGACCACAAAGGTTGCTGCCAATCAAAGAAGTCCAGCTGACATTGACTGGTTTTGCTTCATGCAAGTTGTGACTGATGGTTGAAGTGATGCTCTTTTCTCTGTTGCCTTTCCCCCCACTAAGATCTTTCTTCGTCTGGTTTCTCTCTTCCTCTCATCTGTCTCGAAACAGCTAAAGCCTCCTCTTCACTCCCCAAGATCTGGCAGCCAATAAGGTGGTGACACAGAGCGATAGCAAGGCGTCCCTTCTGTATTGACAACGCTGGAAAAATCCCATTAAGTGAATGCTTTAGATCCAGTGAAGGCTGATATTTGCCTCCTCATCCTTGAATTTGCCATCCCTGCACAGGGAATTTAATTTGACCCAGCGTATCATCGGGCAGGATGAGAAAATGGGAGAGGTCAAAGACTTGTAAAGAAAGCCAGGAAGTCAAATTGACTATGAATCTGAAAGAACATTAATAATGTGGTTTACAAAAGTAAGTCAAGATTTCAGAATACATTCTATTATTTATTCCACCTTTCAAGCATGATCTTAGCTAATTCTAGTTTAGTAATCAAGTTATGTTGACTGATTTAGGTTAGCGTAGCAAGCATGTGGGGTAAAGAATGCTTACCTTTTAACAAAAGACAATTCTGGAAATGTCAGTATGCATTCCTTGGTCATTGAAATTGTTAATTAAATAATAACTAAATGACTTTAAATGAATTGATAAGGTTAAGGCAAGTTCAATTGCCAAGATGTGTTGCATTAGCTCCTGTCCAAACTGCAAACAGGAAGTGGGACCTTCCAATGGGCCTTTTAGTAGAGGGAATTTGGACTATACCATGTGCAATCAATTAAGGGGGTTTCATTGTCTCAAGGTCTTTTTGAAGTTTGCAAATAACTTGGATTGTTAATATTCTTATGTGAGGACAATTATAATAATGGTGATAAATTGTTTTTTAATGTTTACACAGAATAGTTGGATTATGCAGTAGTAGCAGCAGCACTTCCTGAGAAGAAGCTCCAAAAGAGTAGTTCATAGTTGGTGGTACATTTTTTTTAAAGTATGATGATCTGTATGTAGTACAAAGCTAATTTAGTAACTTCAAACTACCAAACGTACTTATTACCATCACTTTGAGTTCTGTCAGGCATTGCAACATTAACTTAAGCCATGAACAAAACCTTCTTTGTGGAGGAGGTTGTAGTAACCAACATTAAAAACAAATGACACATTGTAATAATAATAATAATAATAATAATAATAATATACATTAAACGTTCTATCAAACAAAACTAATTTAACAAAACGCATGTGTACTGGTGCGAATGTACATGCATCCAAAGAGACAAGAGGTTCATTTGTTTCTTTTATGTGTGCTAGCGATGAATTACATCTGCCCTGTCTACTCCACCACAACACCTTTTCAGACTCCTGAACCCATTACATCAAACTTTTTTGTGGAGCCAGCAACTAATTTAAACCCTGACATTGTAGCTCAAAAGCTGTAAAAGCTGCCAACAAATTCAGCGACATGCTGAACACTGCTAAATAATATACAGGGGTGTCACTGTGTTCAGGTGTTCTTTAAAAATACTAAACACAAGTCATCTGAGTTCAAACAGAAACAAAAGAATATCAAAGCTTCCTGGATAAGGAGAACAATAAACCTACGCACACTTGCAGTAAAAAGCAACAATAAACCCTAACAGATAATAGAAAGGGACAGTTCAAAGATACAACCACAATTGGAAGAATGCAAATGGTTTACATTCATCTCAAATGTATTCAATCACAAACTATTGTTGCTGTTTCTCTTGGGGTCTTCACACTTAATATAAAAGAGAAAGTACATTCGGAGAGAAACACAGAATCTACAACAAATATATCTCTCCAAGGTTCCCATTAACATTAAGGGGTCCGACACAGACAACTGACACTTTGATCGCTAATTTAGATGCACACACACTCAGTCTGAATGCACAAAAACATGATGTGTGAAACTGAACTGCATCCAAAATTAGGGGTCTTTTTCCAAGCCTCTGATGCTTCCATATTAACTTGTTTGACTCAAAAATTGCAGCAGTGTTTTTGATTGCTGTGTTGTGTTCTGAGGGTGGACTCCTTACTATTTTGTTCCAGAGTTGTGAAGCAGAACTAACAGAACATCTTAAATGTAAGGTTTCGTTACTGCTTAAAGCGACAACACCCCCCCCTTCTCTTCTACCGCTATGTTCTTCTTAAGTTTTTCTCTCTTTATGATAAATTATTCAGGATCTGTGAGTATGTGAAAGAAAGATAGATGGAAGCAGACTTATAAAAGTTTCCCGTAAAAAAAAATAATCAAGACTTTATAAGTTCATTTGAAGAAAACTACCGGAAAGAACATTTCTCTTTGAGTTTGATGCCTTTATTGTGTTGAGTCACACTTTAAATGTAGCTCGTCTGATATGTCTCACTGGTTGGTAGGTTTCACTGGTTTTAGACAAATACATAACAATTGCGAAGGCACTCAGTCAGGGCAAAAAACCTTAGGCTAATGCATATTAAGTTGAACGTGTTTTTTTCAGTTTACACTTGAAATTAGTAACTTATTTAGTGATGGAATATCTAAGGACATGATGAGCAACAATATATCTTCCTTATATACACTTTGCTATGCAAGTCTAGGAGCTCCTTTCAGTACTGGGATTTCCCTAAAACAGCGATGCAATCACAAAGTATTTGTACAACCTGGCCTTAAATGTAGAAACATTAAAGAACAACATCTTCTCCCCTCTCTCTTGGGGTTTTCTTTCTGCAGTAAAAAGTCGGAGCACTGGCTCAGCTGCAGTCCAGCAGCCCTGGAGGTATTCATTGACTTCAGCAGTGCAAAGTCTTGCTGACGTGGGGTCTTGACCCCTTGTCCCAACTCAGGCCAGGGGGGTCCCAACCACTTAGCCTACTATCTGATCAGTGACCTGCGCAGTCCTGGAATATTAACATTCAGTTTTGATTGATGTGGTCAAGCAAGACAAAAATACAAAAACAATGACGAATATTTTTGAGTGAAAGCCGTGAACTATCTATTCAAAGCATGACTGTGTCCAAAGGTTACGCAGATGGGCTCACTTTTTAACATTTTAAGTTTGATCCGTACAAAACAGAAGAGGAAATGTTGACATTTTGCTGATGGGTATACACTGGACTATTTCTTGGTCCGCACCAGTACATTTCTTAACCCCCAATGTTTTATGGGCAACTTGTCCGGCCATTTTCTTCCTTTGAGATATACTGTTGATAAAGTTAGGGATAACAGCATTTTCAACAGCAGCACAATTCACACATTTGCCACTTAAAGGAATACCTACAAATTATCTTTTTGGAACCTGAATAACATTTTGTTTTCCTCCTACATCTCAACATTAAACAAAGGATCCAAAAACGGAATTCACTTTGAATAAAAGGCGAAAAAAACGATTTATTTGAAAACTCAAGGTTATACAGGGTAACGTGAGCATACCATTTTATGCCAAAATGTTTTCAACTGTACTTATCAATAGTATCTGATCAAAACAACTCTAATGATAAGGCAGATTAGCATAGTGTTTGAGTGTTTAACTATTAATACAAAAGTTTGTTGTTAAGTGTCATTAATAATAAAATCACTTCGATATACTTGAACTACGAAGTCTCCCACAAAGCCAAGCCCTCAGAAGCTCTTCAGATGAATCCCTCATTGACTCCTTTGCAGTGATGTTTGTGAGAAATGTCATTAGTGGTGCAGAGTCCCCCCAGTGCTCTGCAAAGCCACATAGCCGTGTTTTCGTTCCTCTTTTGGCAGTGTAATTTGAATACTGGCAGCTGTGCAGCATTTAATCAATCGGAGCCACACTTTTCATCACTGTCAATAAGCTGACATTTATCATTCGCTGTATACTTGCTTGGAGACAGGGCTGCGCTGATGCACTTCACCGTGGTAAAATTAGACAGCCTCCTAAATCAAACTCGCCTGTTGATGTACCACTGCGCACAACAACAGTCAATTCTCCTCAGCATGTTAGCCCGGCAGATTCTGCTTTCTGTCTCTTGGCAGTCTTTCCTTTCACATCTGTTGATCAATGCGCTCTTGTACATGGCATATTTCTTTAATTTGTGTAGATAAGTGGAAAAGTATGAAATCAGATGATGAAATTGATGAATAATTTACATATTTAATGTGACAATGCATTTCATTTCCATGTCTTAATACTTTATTTTAAAATGTAGTAGTGAACGAGCAACCATTTGATATTAAAAGTTACTTTACACCTAATTCCATATTATTCCATAGGATATGTTTATAAAATCCATCCCATAAGTCAGGATTCATTCATCACAATAAAAACATGCATAAAAAGTTGTTTTAGATTTTAGATCTTTTATATTGCGCACAGCAACTCTTTACCAATGGTTTCAGACCCAATTATCCGGACATATTTTATGGGGATAAATTCTGTACTTCAGGACAGATCTACGAAATCACATAACCAGTGTTGCATATGTAGATGTGAAGCATGGAGATGGATGATCACATACTGTATATTTACTCCCCCAGTACACAGAGGGCTTCCTTCTTCTACGGATATGCACACACTCTCTCTCTCTCTTATGTCCTAACGCATGAGCCCATGCTAACACATCACACAAACATACATTAAAATGCCTTATTTATATCCTCATAAATCAATAATTCACGAAAGACATAGCACATGCTTAACACATTTGGCCCTCCACTTTCCACAAATGCGTACTTAATTGAGGTGTTGACGAATATTATAGGGTTTGACTTACTCCCAGTCTGTTCTGCAGAGCATCTACAAGTGAAAAACAATTTATCTCTGTAATCCTGAACCCTGGTTCCTGTAATCATTTAATAAAGTAAGGAAAGAGTAGGAGGAAGCAATACAGCTCCAATAGACCTTAAAGAGCATTAAAAGTATTGGAATTCATAGTGCATTATGGTAAAGTATACATAAAGTATGTCTGTATAGCCCTCATTAGCAGCGCTGTCTGACATAGAAATTACTCCAGACTTTCCCCAATTAAATATTTTAAATGACTTTTTTCTCCATAGCAGGTTGAAGCTAAAATAAAGTGAGTCAGCTGCTCATTGCCATTCTGAAACAAAGCAGATGCTGCGAGCCAAGAATGAAAAATATTTGAGTTAGAGAAGCCAAGCTTCATGTGTGTGAGACATTGATTAATGTGGGCGCAGATTTGAAGTGTTGCTGAATTGCAGATGCATCAGTGTGGCATTTGAGACGGGAGAGTTGTAGGTGAGGAAGGATGAGACAGTGTGTGGTGATTTAATACATTTTGCTTGAAGGTGTTTGGATAATGCAAATGCATTTTAAGTCAGTTGTAAAGAATAGAGGACTGAAGGTTCTGAAAACACTTTCTACAGCATATACTGTAGGAAGTGAGAATTACATTCTTTTGAAAGTCCAACTGAAATCAGATTTATTCATCCCTTTTTTGCAGTCAAGTGTCAAGAACGTTTGCTTTTCAAGCTTTTATTTAAAGTTATTTTAATTAAAAAGGGATAATTTAAGTTATTAAAAGGAAAAGGACCAAAGATTAGCTTTGGTATAAAACTATGGCAGTAGAAAAAGAGAAAAGTAAATAAACGTGCGCTCCTTGTCAACACGTATTAGCCAGACAATGTGATGCTAGCAGTTGTATTGAGAAGTATGGGCCACAAGTATTACTTTTAAATATGTTTGAATACTCTTTAATGAAGTTGAGCAGCTTTAAATACTGCTGAATGAAGTTGAGAAGCTAATTAGCCATGTAGCCTGCACACAGACGTTAGCAGTGGACTTTTCCCCAGTAAGTAGATGTACATTGATTCATTCAGCAATGGTGGCATGAAATTGTTCCATTATTCTAAAACCCCAACAGTCTGAAGAATGTTCCTTTGGACTAAAAGCTCATTTGTCCAACACCCCCTTACCGAAAAACAAACGCCCAAGCTTTCTCTTACGAGACGTGTGCAGGATGTTGTTTAAACCATGTGGCTTGCATAGAGCAGCAAGCAGCTAAATAACACTCTTAGCTAGACATAGTGCCTACGTAGTTCCCACAGATCTTGAAAATAAAGTAGGGGATGCCATCATGAAAACAAAATATACATTTTTCCTTTTTAGAATCTGATTTTTTCTTACGGAGAACACAGTCCTTGATTTATATAACGGATACGCATGCTAGCGAAGAAACAACAAAATCCATTTAGTTTTCGTTTCACTTATAATAGCCAAGTAACCAAGCCTTCTCTTCAAACCATAGCCGTTTCTGTATTACTTGTGTTTTATTGTGCAGAGATTGTTTATGAAAAAGAAGCTGTGAATAGCACTGATGCTAGTAAAACACAAACAGTATTTTAAAAAATGAGCTTGATTTATTTTGAGGTAGATAAACACTCAAGTTAATAGTTTGTCCTCCGTTTTATTTTTACCCACTTTATTGGACCACCTCTATAGGCATTTCACACTTGCACCATATCCTGAATATTTTCCCTCATCTCAGCCAACTGTTGAGTTGAAGAATGTGCTTCCTGTTTCAGTTCAAGCCCCTGTTAGCAGCGGCAGACTTGCAGGTCATAGGTCACTGTTGTTAAAATCTGACCGGCAAATTGAAAAAAACTGCATGTTGTTTATAAAAATGTATTTATCATAATTTGAACACTTCGGTGTACTATACCATTGCATAGTTTGTACAATATCACACTACCAAACTAATATCGTTTCTCATACTTCGCTCTTTATTCAATTATGTCAGATCTGTGACCTCACATCTTTTTCTGGTCATTTAATGTAATTCTGTCATCTGGCACGGAAACAAAAATGTATTCCTGTCACCATGGTGTCACCAAAGCAATTTCTTTCATAAGCAGAATCCCTTTTTCTCCAGCATGTGGCCTCCTGTCCCACAATACCTCCCTGTTTAGCCCTAAGGAACAGCTGCTAAGCCCCTTCATCTTCAGTCTCTGACAGGAAATGACTGACTGGGAGACATTTAACCTCATGACCTCACTGACCCTCAAAAGGTCATAAAGTAGCACAGTCCATTATAGTGTTTACATTGTTCCTTACTAAGTTTGAGCATGAGGTCAGAACTGTGCCCGACCTCCTGGACTTTTCAAAGGTTACGAAGCTGGATTAGAGTCGAAGGAGAAAGTTTAAGGGGTGAATTAATTGGAAAAGGGAGTGCTGTGTGGCATAAAACGTTTTGAGATACCACAATATGAATCCATTAATTAATGCTAGTTAAAGATGAAGCTCTCCTTTGCCTCTCGGGTGCCCTATCCCGACAACAGAATGTGAAGACTTTTGTTATTGCTGCTGGAAGAAAGAGCTGGGTGTTCAGGGCAGAACATTTACATGTCATGCACATAATGCAAAATATATAGACTTACCGATACAGGCATAAGCTTAACAGTTGCGATTTTGAAAATTAAATATACATTACTGTTCAAAAGTCTGGAGTTACCCATTATATTGATTTTTTTTCTACTTTCCTCAATAACATCTAATTAACCTTCAAAAACAGTAAAGTTCCGACACTAAATGTATTGTTTACAACCAAAAAAGCTTTGGCCCCGAAACAAGAAGCATTAAATGATTCAATCTGGGGTTCAATGGCCCAACAGTGTTGCATAACCTGATAATACTGTTGGAGCCTTTTCCCCCGAAATACCCTTTGATTTTGGATTCGTTTTACAGTCCATTAAAGTGAAATCAGTATTGAAACACAACAATGTCCTCGATATTTTAGTTTTCTCCTATGGATGATATTCCCTGATGCAATTCTAGTGGTGCTTACCTATAGCCTGACTTTCCCTTTCCACTTCTTAAAAAGGCATTATTTTTGCACTCTGCACTTAAACAGCAAACTATTCCAATTGACTCTGCACACATTTGTTTGCCAAGTTTCCAAATCATTTTACCAAGCACTGTGATTTGTTATATTTTTATTTAACCATTTTTCAAAAAAGGTGTTTTTTCTGCCCTTTCCATTTTTTGTTTGGTTGAACTTCTGCAGAGTTTTTGCTAACTTTTAATACAAAATAAAATCTCTTTGTAAAGACGACATTCTGGGACCTTAAGTATGAAAGACCATTGAAATAAGTACTCCTCTAAGCTATCTGACCATCAGGCCTTTGTGGATGGTGATTTTCTTTTGAACAGCAGCGTATATTTTTTATTTCAATTGACAGCTAAATCCTTAAAGTGGTGACTGCATATGACAACCATCATATTTGGGATTTGTGCAGGATCCGCAGTACCTGTCCAAGCATGGTAAAATGAGCATTTTAAATTAAGAGTTTTTCATTATGTGTGTTTTTTACACCCTAATGTTGCTAGGCTTGCATGTTGACTTCAATTCGGTTTATTGTGAGTGTTTTTTTTTTAGAGTTAGTGAAGCACAAAAGTGTTACCACAATATATTTAGCTGCCACAGAGGAAATACATTTCTGAGTGCAAAACTGTCAAAAGCATATCCTGATATCTTCACTGTAGAAATGGACTTGGAACCAAACCATCAGTCAAGCAGTGGGGAACGTTTGTAGTCGTGAAATATAATAATGAGGACTGTAAAAACAGTTGGACAAATTCTATCAGCAAGTGTGGTTTACAGGTTTCTGCTCTTGTACATGTGAAGCAACTGGAATCACATATGATTTGCCAAATTTTCTTTCAATGTTCAGAAATTGAGAAACAAAGATTGAAGTTTTAGAAGAACAAAAAACTATATTGGGTTACTCAAATTGAATTGATCAAATTCTGATCCATGTCCATGAATCGTATCCATTCATGTCAAATAGCGATATCCAGGCTACCAAGACAGGAAATGCAATCGAACCTGAATTCGATTTTGGCCACTTTATGATGTCATAAGGATTTTTTGGCTTATGTAACCTTTAGCCAATAACCAACCACCGTATCACCTGAATCTCCTCCTAGAGCACCATCGTGTTCTTTTTAACCAAATCTCTCTCAGAGGGGCGTGGGGAGTGGCTCCTTATTTTCATCTAAAGTAAAAGACAGAGAATCAGCACTTTTGAAACAGGGCTGAAACAGAGGGGATTGTGGGATGCTACAGTACAATGCATGATCTGTTTGGTATTTGGAGCCAAACACTTCAGAGACATGGTTTGTATTTATCTGAGAACTATAACATATTGATGAAAAACAGTATAATAGGGGGACCTTTAAATTCAGTGGTGTTCAAATTCAAATTTTAAGTTAACATTGGCAGTTCAAATGTAAATACGCATCTCTTATTTGCTTCCCTACTGGCAGTTGGATGTTTCTTTAGGTGTAGAGAAGTAAGAAAAAAATAGGCTTTGACAAGACAGAGAGTATCTTCTGAATGACATAAGCAAATAAACACATATCACACAAATGTACATTTCTCACAATCAAGAAATCTTCTGCTTCTTATGTTGCTCTCCGCCAAATACATTTCTCTCTGTAAACCGTATTCTCGCAACATCCTTGGGCGCAAAGATGCTAACATTATTCAAAGCGGTTGTAGCAGCTTCCCATTTCATATCAGCAGCTTATTCAGAGAGAGATGGTTTACTTAAAGTATTACACTGGGATGATGCGGGATGCAAGGAATGAAACCTTTGCTTAAGTATGTTTGACTGAGAAGCTCCTGGAACCAAATGGCACATCCTGAGCGTAAACACGATTCACTGAAGAAACGGTGGACTTGGGTCTCATTTGTGCAAACAGATAAGATCAAAGAGGGAGAGTATAGGGGGATGAAAAGAGAGGGAAATTGAGGATGAAATGCTGCCTGAATTACACTTTTAATCGAACAGAAAATTGAGGCTGGATTGTGAGTCGGTGGAAGAGGGAGAATTAATCCATGCCTGGAAATCATTCCTCTACTCTGATGCATTCCCCACAGTACACCTTACCCAAAACTGCTTCAAATTGAACATGACCTCTCTCTCCTTCTTTAAACATTTTCATGCTAATTGTGTACTCAGGGTTTAATCTTGCAATCTTTATCCATCTGTCTGAAACCCTCCAAGTGGGTGATAAATAAAGCTGTGCCACAATGTAAAAACATTTGACTTGACAAATGATTTAGGGACATCCTATGTTGAATTCAGATAGGTATCACAACAAGTGTTAATGAGTTGAAATAATTTAATTCAGTCAGTGTAACAAAATGCCAAAGCTGGATTGTTTTATTTAGAGAGAGAAAACAGAATCAGGACAGGACTGAACTACAGTTATATAAATGTTTTGCTTTTCAAGAGAACCTCAAGTTCCAAAGCTGCACTCAGGTCAACAGGCAGCACCTCTGAAAATGAATCTGAGGAGGTTGTGAGTAAAAAAATCAGACCAATTGTGTGCTGATTGTTGAGATGACCATGACGGACAACTTGAAAAAAGGGCAAACAAACACGCTGTCTTGTAGATGTTAAAGGTTATTTGTTGCCGACTCAAAATAAATAAAACATCCACAGAGAAGTGGGACCTCGCATTATATTTCAACTATTGAATCCATCATTGCACCACACAGTCCCTAAAGTGGGAGGCCCCATAAGTTATGCCATTTACATGCACAGATTAGAAGAAATACAATCCCACAAATAATAAAAAAAGAGTGCTCACTTCCCATTAACACATCCCCCCAAAAGTTCCATCACAAGACAGCGTATGCTCGATAATCCTCTGTCATTGTGCATTAGCTTTTGTAATTTCAATGATCAGAAATTGTAGTTTGAGTTATCTGATTGTTTTCCACGGATACACCTTTTAACATTTTTTTTTTAAGAAGACCAATGTTGACACGTTTTTAAAATAGCAGGCCGAATAGCATGCCGAAAAATGTGTTACGTAACAGATGTTGTTTGAAATGTTCCTGCCTGTTTCTTTAAAAGTCGATCAAAGTCTACTGCCACAGCCTGTAAACCAGTGGTAATCAACAAGATATTTCGACTTGTATTTGTGCTTCTATTATTGATTTTGCAAACATTTTCTTTTTTTTACCAAAAGCATATTTTGATCTGTCCTCTTAGCAAGTGCACGTATTTAACTGTAGGGAACAGTGAACATTGATCATCAGTGAAACATTTTGAGTTTCAGCAGGAAGCACAACTTGATGTATGGGAGAGTACAAATCTGAATCCGGTTTAAACCACTCACTGCATTTAACAATGTGGGCATTATTCAGTGAAAATAAAAAACAAGGAAACAATGAGCCTCATTTTACTGAACAGACATCCACGCCATCGCTTTCTCTTTATCCCTCAAATTATCCGGCCCAGTTGATATTTTTAGCACCGTTTGTGCATACGTTATATAATGTTTCCGGTGGATCCACAATGGACTTGGCACATTGTCGGCCTCTGCCTAACAGATATGTGACAAAGCTTCCGTGACAAATAGGCATCAGGAAGAATAAAGTATACACGTATATAAGCCCTTATATTGTTTACCAGTGGACATCAAAGAACAAATAAATATGCATCGCAGCAGGAAAAGAAATGATGCTTTCCCGTGACCAGATTGTTTAGTGAGGTTTAAGGAGTAAAGAAAAGTAGTGATGTCAGTCAGAGTTTTGAGCCTTTTTCTTAAATATCAACAATGAATCTCAATATATTCACACATGACATTTGTTTTATCATCTTAAAAATATAACTTTTACCGTCCCACCTCAAATTCAATGCGGGTTCGGTCGTTCAGGAAAAAAAAAAACCTGGGGACATTGTTGGGTTTGGTTTTGTTGTTTAGCACTTTGAGTTCCAGGTAATGAGTTGTAATTGGACTGCTTTCCTCAGATTGTTTTCAGTAAACATAGAAGACAGACAGTTGAGAAAAGGCACCACAAACAATTAAAGTAATCCTTTACATGCTAGCCCACTATGTTGCAAGCAGATGGCAGGCACACACTCCATGCACCCCGCCAAAAAACGCTCAATCATTTCAGGAAGAATTTCTTCTCTGCCGCAGACACAATGAGTTTATAACGGGACACAAGTCTGACTTGTTGAAAGGATACAGTACATTGTGATGGACGTGTGACACTCCGTTCCCATCTAGCTAGGAGGTGTGAATGTCATTTCCAAGACACCTGGGAGGAAAATGTGTCGTCATTTGCATGTTTGTGTGTGTGCGAGTGTGACAGTAGGGATTACGATGCGACTGTAAGTGAATCATCTAATCCCAGGTTTAGGAACAGCTGGTTGTGCGGCGTGCTGAGACTCAACTACTGTCTGTCCCTGGAAGCAGCAAGGAGGAAGATGGGGAGAAGGAAATGCTAGGAAAGAGGTAGAGAGGCAAAGAAAAGATGAGAATACAAAGATAATTTGATTCAAAGAGAAAGACAAAAGAAGAGAGGGAGAGTGAAATAAGGAAAAACAATAAAAGGTAATTGTGGAAACTCATAAAGGTGGAAAGACAAAAAAGAAGTTAAGGAGGATGCAGAAAGAGAAAAGGGAAGAGAAATCAAGTTATTGGCAGAAATCAGGTTGAAGCAGGACATTGCACAACGCATTGACATGCAGCGCAATAAGCCAGGGCCGCGTTAATCAAGCATTTGTAAGCAGTTTTATGAGTAAACTGTGCGTGCTCACATTGCCACACCAAACCTCATTTATCAGTTTCTTCTTATGTCTGACAGTGTGTGTGTGTGTGTGTGTGTGTGTGTGTGTGTGTGTGTGTGTGTGTGTGTGTGTGTGTGTGTGTGTGTGTGTGTGTGTTTAGAGGCACTCCTGACAACAGAAAGCTCTGCCTGAAGAAAACACCTCAGAAATACATGCACCAAACACACATTAATCTTACACAGAATTAGCATACTTGTTAGATTGATTGCCAAGTACTAAAAGAGCCCACCCATATATTGTTTGCAATGATGCAGACAATGACGGGCCCTTCTGTTTCTGATGATAGGACAGAAGGGATTTTTATCCAAGGACTTCTTCTTTTTTTTCGGGGACTGCAGGAACCTCTGCTGTGACTGTTAATCACTGCCTTGTTTGCCATTGGTGACATTTGCTTTGTCTGTGCCAGCAGCAACTAACCTCCATTTTTGAGAGGCCAGCAAGATACACCAGTGGCATCCCTGTGAACGTTCCAGTCCTATAAACTCTGGATGTTTAATTAGTGTGGCAAATCTAGCTAGATTGCACAGAAGGCACAAATACAATCCAGCAAACACTGTAATCATCGCACATGTATCCATTGCATACAACAAATCCTGATTTGATTATCAAACCTTGTATGTCAAGTCATAAATCATCATAAAACAGAAGTATGGATGGATAGATGGGGGGATATTTCTGGTTCTAAGTGAAGGAAAGACTTTGAAAAAATGTCACCAGAGATTCAAAGATAAACAAACGTATGGAGCCAATTAGGACATCCCCCTGTAACTGGAGCTTAATTCAAGAGGCACAAGTTTTAGTGTCTCCAGTGAGGGAAAAAAAGCCCCAAACCTTCTTTGAAGTTCTTCTCTCTATGGGCGGTCATGTGGCATGGCACCCAGCCAAAGCCCACAGACACAAGGAATGAATAACGCTCGCCCAGTGCCCCCTGACAGAGGGAGAAGACTGTCAAGGGAATAAATACTTAAACCTACAGACACAACTGACAAATTATGACTCTCCTAAAGTCAAACTTCTATTTGTTCTTTAACTTTAACTCTGCACATCTCAAAGCTCCACAGTTCTAAAATTGGAAAACAAATTTGATGTGAACAAACGTGTCTATCATTGTTTTAGAAGGAGTAATATTGCTACGGTCACATTTTAGGCAGGGTATGAAGAGGCTTCTTATTTAGCAGTTGGACTAAGTTGAGTTTTGAATGCATCACCTCTGGGTAATCTTAAACTACATCACAGCGAAAAGGTCACTCACCAGTATATAATAGATTTTCTGTCAAAAGTTCAGTTAATCAATATCACATGAAGATGTTTTTAATCTCTGTGACTTAAATGGATATAGGAAAAACATCAATCAAAAAAAACAATTGACGTCATAAGAAAATGGTACTATATTATTCCACTAATGAGTATACAGACTAACTGATACAAATAATAATCCGTAGCTTTGAAACAACACTTATGAGGTTTTTACAATGCTATGCGTCTTTGTAATTGCATTCAAGTTCAACGTTTTAGGAGGGAATTTATGAGCGTGTATTTATGGATTGTCCTTAGGTTCAGTTCATAAGACCCACACGAATGCCACGAAATAGCTGCCATGCGTTACTATAACGCCCCTTATAAAGAAGATATGTCTCTCTAGTGTTGGCCGAGGAATGCCGGCAACTGGCATGTCAACAGTAAGTATGCACATGCAGAAATACACACACATACATGTCATGTGTGTCTCCATATGTGTTCAACTCTGTATATTTCAAAACCAAAAAGAGCCTGGCACTACTCAGAAAATATAACCCTGGTCTGCAATTTCCACAAAGAACTTGAAACTCAGCAGACTGTTAGTGGCTAATGATAGGAAGTTAAGTATCAACACTGGACTAACACACAGTGGGCTTAATTTCCAGTTATAGTTGGATGGAGATGTATCTTATCTCAACCTCCCGCTCAATCTCTCTCTCCCCTCCTGTCTAATTCTCTTCATTTCACTTGGACTTTCTGAGAAATGGGATTATGACAGTCTTGACTCTAAATATAAGCGATAGCCCCCTTCCCTTTATTAGCCCCTTCCCTTTATTTCCCCCCCATCTGCTCGGCCATGACTTGTTCAGATATGACAAATGAGACCAACTATGAGATCACCAATGTGGCGGCGGCACACACGCAAGCAAGCATACATACATTTATAAAAAGGGACACATGAGAAGAAAGTGATATGCACACACGCAAACAAAACCACACTTATTATTCTGCCAATTCCTGCAAGCAATTTCAGAGTAGCTTTGTTGTTGATTTCAGGTTTCCTTGATGTACTATTAAAGAAGCCTATTGGCAGGGATATAGATTATTTTGGGCTTTAGCATGGAAGCCAGCGCAACACCAGAAACCACTGTAATTACAAGATCCGCTCGGCACTTTGAATAGCAATGGCAACCAAAACCTTGATCTGGTCGAAGACAAGAAGGAGAGGCGGGGTGCCCCGGGTTAAAATAGAACTGTCCACATGGAGTTGATTTGAGGTTTTCTATATGGGGAGCCCGGGAGTGGGTCTGCTCAAGTAATGAAGTCAGTTCAAACCATTGGAAAAAGACTATCGCGTGCAGCTCTGTTGTGGCAGAGAGCACCCACTTGCCCACATAAAAAGTCTATCACTACCGTAAAGAACTGTCAGACATTTGAGATCTATTGACAATTTCTCTCAAGAAACTAGAACCAAATAATCTGGTATGATTCAACTTTGAGTTTGTGAGTCAAGATCATTTAAATCATTCTGCTTTTAAACAAACAAGCCAACAGAGAGATGAATACCTTGTTTCTTTGTAAATCACGTACAATACCCTTGCAGTGCTTGAACAAATGTCTCCAAAAGGAATCTAAAAACATGAAGCTAAAGTGTTGCATCCACCTCACATCGGTCCCTCACTGCCATGGCCTCTGAGGACATTATAAACTCTTGACATCTCCTCAGAAATGTGCAACTCCCTGGAGAACTGTAACACTTAGCAAAGCTGTGATGACAGATTGGATTGGAGTGGATTGAAGGACTGGTTTGCTTCCCAGTACTCCCTCTTCCTGAGAAGCTGTGAATGTGCTACATATTACACGCTGAACTGTCTCCTGTGTCAATCATTGCGACATGACATATTCCATCTCCCACTTGACGATCCATGGGAAAAAAGGGTCCTTGCCCTGGATATAATCATGATATGGCGCTACAGGAAGAAAGGTCACACAGCTTGGTGGAAGTGGGACATCGGTGCTAAAAGTGTCCTAATGATCTGGGATGACACGGCAAGGAAGACAAATACAAGGGAAGTAGCATACTGTGTGACTTATTAAGAGTTTTTCCCTTTTACTTGTTCCATTATTTGCTCGTACTCATCCTCATGCGTTAGTCATCGACAGCAGCTACCTACTTACAAAGTGAACTCTCCTTACATATTCAAGAAAAAGTGACCCCAATGATGATATATATTATCTTCCTTTTATTATTTAATGGGTTTCCTTTTGAGACCCTGCCTCGTTCATAACTTATTTAAGCAAGGAAATTCCTCCATTGCACTCTCCCTTGACTGGCACAGCGTCCCATTTTCTTTTTGACCCCCCCTCCACCTCTGGGCCTCTGGGTGTAATCAGAAGAACCCATGATGTTCCAATAGGAAAAAGCCTTCTATCTGGATTGGAAGAAGAAAAGCTGAAGAAAGGAGACTGAAGGACTGAGGGGACAGAATATGATACTGGTGAAATGCACAAAGAAAAAGCTAATGAGGGGCGGTGGTACTGGTGCCGGGCAGGCTCGTTGCATGAGAACTCAGTGTTATGAGGTCTAGCGGGTAGGGATAACAAGTGGGACTGTTGGTGGGAGGAGGCGGAGGAGGGTGGCGTCTACCAGGCTTTTTTTTTCCTTCTCTCTCTCTCTCTCTCTCTCTCTCTCTCTTCTATTCCCTGGATGCAAGAGCAGATGGTATTCCCATTGAAGAAATCATAAAGCAGAATGGGAATCAGAAGCAGACTGGCAGGGTGTGGTGGTCCCATCAGGCACACAACTCATTTTCTGTTTATTTCCTACAATTCATTTGGTGTACACCTATCCAGCAATGTATTGATTCAATGATCAACGAGCCAATATAATCGATTCGAGGTGAAAACATTGATACAAATCGCCTGTTTGTCGAGTTTTTGATCAATGGTCAGAGGGATTATAGATGGAACTAGCAGTGACATTACAGCTGTGTGTAACAGTGAGGCGTGCCCACAGTTGAGTTTATTTGTTGATGAATAAATGCTATAACTCGACTAAGATAGATATGTCTGGTCTGCTGCTGATTAAAGTGAAATGTGTTTGCATAGAACAACAGGTCTGTTTATTTAAAAGAGTGGTTCATTTAAATGTCTGGAAAAGCCCAGTCATAAATTGTCTTAGACGGGCATATGATATCATCTAATATTGATCGTAAAATAATCAATATGTTCATTGTGATATGGTGTTGTGGTGAAACTTGTGATTTACAACCCTACAATACTGTTCCTTACTGAAAAAGATTAAATCCTGGCCAGACAGACATGCTTATGTGACATGTGCCACCGCTCACGAAGTTGCTGCCGGAGCCATAAGAAACTCCACCGGCGGTCATACGATGGCTTAAGATGCCCTCATGAATGTCCCGATGTTGTTACGATCAGAGCTGAATTTGAACTTTTACTTTATCGTGTGTCCATCGGGTTGTTTTATTGCACAACAAAATCATGTAAACATATTATGTAAATAACCCAATTTGTGTTCTGTGAAACTGAAAAGGATATAATATATCATTTTGAAGGCGAGTTGACAGGAGGTTGTTGTTGCTATGGAAACAACATTACGGAGAAAACATAATATCTTCTACATATAAAGACGGATAAAGTAAAGAACAAAGTCTGAAAATATCAGTACAGTATCATAGTACTTTAACATAATAGTTTTTGTTACTTTCGTTGCAGTTGTATGTCTTAAATGTAATGTAAATGTTGCCTTCGTGTGTGGTTCGGGGCATCTTCGTGCGAAATTCACAATTCCATATTCGTGTGTCCATCGGGTGTCAATTTCGGGACAGTGTGACAGGGGCTTTAAGGTCGGTCTCTACAGGATTAATAGTATTCAAAAAAGGGACTTTTATCAGCAGCTGATCTGGTCACCTCACTCTTATGACAGCTGCTAAAGTAAGGAAAGCAATGCTTCCGTATATCCCCATAAGGAGCTCTGTCGTGCTAGTTTACTGCAAAAATACAGCCATCAGGAGTAAATGGATATGATGAGCAAAACATGCAGATTTCATTATGGCTTTTATGTAGCAGTTTCCCAAAATGCTGAAATAGCAAATTAGTTGTCTGCAGTTATATATCGGGTTAGATAACAGCAAATCTAGAAGCTGGATGCCTCAGAGCTGTGCTTAAGTTTGTGGTTCAGCTAATTACGGTCGCAGTGTATAGTATTTACAAGTAGAGAGGGATTCTTTTGGCACTCGAGCACGACTAAAAGCCAAGTGATGCTGCACAGTGGCTCTGAAGTGAAATGGGGCTGGGGAGCAGCAGAGCTGGAGATCAGGACACGGCTCTGTGGGTAGATGGTTGTTCTTGCGGGACCGGGTCCCAGATGTATAGCACTTATGAACACAACTGGGCCGAGATAGGAGAACCCACTTAAAACCTCAACAACCAATTATCCAACCGCTCCCAACAGCTGAGAGCAATCGCATCAATGCAGGGGAAGTCTTATTTAAATGTCAATCAGACGGTCGCAGGGGGGGACTGTGTCTTTGTACGAGTGCTCATCTGTACATCTGTCAGTCCAGCTCCCTAGGTAACCCTGATATCCCTCCACACCAAACCAATAACCTAAGAAAAAACTGTGTCTGCCTTTGTTAACAAGACCAGTTATTACACTCAGGTGTACAATGCCATTCACTGTCATTGTGGCTTTTGATGAAAACACACGAGTCAAAGGAAGTAAAACCTAGCTAGGGTTTTGGGAAACTGTGAGTGGCACTTTCCTGTTATTTTCTTAGAATGAATGGACGTAAACCCATTCAATCATGAAAATAATTCACAGATTAATAAGAAAAGGCAATGAGCATTTGTCGCAACCCTACTTCTATTGTGAATGCTCAGACATTAAATGGTACTTAAAATCTACAGTACATAGGTGACAAATCCAGACCTATACTTGGATGAAGTAATTATGTAAAATATTTGTTTGTGCTGCCAATATTATTTAGAATATAGATTCCGCACCCTACTTAACATTTGTTTTGATTTGTAGGTTCTTAAAAGAAGATGTGGGCAGCTGCTCTTAGCACACAGCTCATACAAACAGTCATGCACCACAATTTGAAGAAGGGCATAATTAAACACAAAGCTTATCAGCAGAGCCAATACCTCAAGAACAATAAACACAGATAGACTTCTCAATAGTTGCTGATAAACCAAAAGAGGAACAACACTCCAGTGAGCTTTGCACACTGGATGTGTGGTGAGAAAAGGGACTCTAGTGATGATCATATTGCTCTGTTTTTTGCTGTATGTGTTAGAAGCCAAATGTTTGCTCAGTGCTCACACACACTCAAACATTGCATGGATAATATAGCATCAAGGCAGCTTTAAGGATAGCCTGCCCAACATAACTACAAGGAAACATGTAATGATAAGACCCTGTGTGGTTGTCCTCAACCATGTTGTTGATATAAGGGAAGATTCATGTCTGCAGCTAAGGGTATCTAAGAATAAGAACATGAAGTTGACTTCTTGTAGCACACATACAAAAAGGTAGTTAGTGGATGTGGTACATCAATAGACATACTTCATGCCTAAGTAAAGGGTTCATCCTCAAGCTTCTGTTAAAAAGAAAGAGCAAAGATGCAGTGCACCTGACACTGACACAAGACAGAAGTTGGCAGCAGCAGACATGAATAAAACGATGCAAATGAGAAATATAGATATTAGAGCCATTTAAACAAAGCATTAATTATGCTGCTTTCAAAGATTTAATCATTTGCAGAAACTTGTTTCATCTACAGCTCAATACACTCCAACCACAAAGCTGAAGTTTATGTTGGGTCTAACCTATCGTTCGAAATATGATATAATAGCTTTAATTTGCTCAGCTCATTGGAAGGCTTACAGTGGGTCTAATTAATAATCATAAAACATCCTTTCAAAAATAATTAGAAGAGTATTCATAAAAGAGATGTATTGGTTTGCACCTTAGTTTCACAGCTATCATTAAATACAACTTTTTGATATGCAGCTCATAGCCTTAAGATGTTAACTGTCAATCAGGTGGCTGTTTTGTTGAATTGGTTTAGGAGGATCTTTTGCATCATCACATCTGATTTAAGTGTATATTTTAAACCCAGTAATTGTTTAAAATTGGCACAAGGTGACATATTGGGTCAGTCTTTGAGAGGTGTCACTGGGAAGAGGAAATATCCAATAAGGTCTTATGGCTTGGTGTGTCACTCACTGTGTTGGAAGTGAGCCCCGTCTGCCATTCATCAGTGCAGGATACTATGTCAGCATGCAGTGGAGGAGGTCGATATTCCACCAAGACAAATTACATTTACATGTATTTATTGCAGGCCATTACAGGGATCTGCTTTGCAGAACAGGCTCCTATTTCATTTTCCATCACATCCAGCCTGCATCAAGCTTGCCCCCGTGCTGAGGACTGCTGCGAGGTGTTAACATTCAGATCAAGTATGGAGAGTGTTCTGCCTATAAAAGTAGGGTAAAACTGCCCATTCAAAGAGAGGACTTTGGTTAAAAAACACAACATTAAACGGCATGTTTCTAGTAGTGATATTAAGCAAAAACACTTCCAGTCCCACCGTGTCCAAAAGTCGTAATAACTAGCAAAACTTCATAGAAAATGTAGAGAACTTACCACCCCGGTGTCCAGCTGCTCGTTAGTCAGAGAAGGAGCCGCTCCAGTCAGAGGTAAAAACCACAAAATAGGCACCAACAGAAGCATCTCCGGAGAAATATTCCTCATCCACTTGTGAAGCACCAGAGAAACCATGCTGCCCTATGAGTATGACAGGCTGCTCCTGCAGGGCTCAGACACCCACCCCGACAGCTGCATCCACCGGATAAATCTCACGCCAATACTCCTGTAAAAATGTGCTCGATTAAGGTCTACCTCACTGTTGAGCGCAAACACATGAAACACATTAAAACACCGCTGGCTGTAAGGCTAAGTTTTTTCTCCACAAAACGGCACTTGTAACTACCACCTACGTGTTCATTATCAGATCGAAAATGTGTATTCTTGTCTTATATCAAGTCCATCTGAGGTGATATCCCTGCAGCAAGTGGCGCGAGCTCCCTTTTCTGCTCGCGGAGGCTCCAGCTCTGGTAATGAAAGCAGCTGCGTGCGGTTTTGTCCCGAGCAGACGCACACGCACTGAGAGTGAATGAGTATTTGGCCCGGAGGATTCAGGGAGAAGGAGGGAGGGAGGGAGGGAGGGGAGTTCAGCGCCTTCTTAGCACACTTCAAACTGAATTCATGACGCGCCTCCTACGTAATTTGAGAGACTCAAGGGTCCAGACTAAAAGTCGTAAAACTAGGCTATTTGTCCGTGTTGCTCATCATTGTTGCATGACAAAATATGTCAGCGTTGAGTGGGTTTGACATAGCCCTACCTTGGAGGGAATCCAAGTGTTGGACCAGCAGCTTCATGTTTTATGTTATTTTATGCCAGCAATGCATAACAGGAATTACAGAAGCAGATACAGATAATAAACATTTTATTATCTTTTTTATGCTCATGGTCCAGGTTATGTTATACATTGTGGTGACCACGTATTTAACCACTGGTTCATAATTCAAACTGCTATCTCGACTGTTTGCTCATCATTATCACATATTCAAGTGTTATAGGCGCTACACACCAAGTAGCCTACTTTGCCGTACTTAGTTCCCAGTACTTAGTTCATCAGAACTCTTTAGTTCCCGGAGCAGATCGCGTTCACACCGGAATAAATCCCTGAGGCCGGGAGGATTAGGCCAGAGCCCAGGGCTGCGGTCGAATGGTCCAAAAATCAGCTCCTAACGTCTATCCCTATCCCTTGACCTCTGTGTGAAACGCAACGGAGTTAAGGAATAGTGGATAGGATAATTCAAAAGGATTTAGGAGAGAAGACTGCGGTATTTTAGAGCAGTGGTTCTCAACTGGTGGGTGGCGACCCAAAAGTCGTTCGCGGACCCGTTTCGAGTGGGTCACAGATGTGTGAGTGAAGAAAAACAAAAGTTGAAAAAACAAAATATATCTTTATTTTCTTTGGAAAAAAGTCAAACTTTTATTTTGAAAACCCGATTTTCTAACGCTGTGCATGCAGTAGGCGTTGGACTGGAAGTACCGGAGACCATAAACGGTTTTGAAGACTTCTGTCACGTAGTGATCATCTTCTCAATAAAAACTTTGCTGATGTTTTTTCGAGTCTTCTGGCCAATCAGAATCAAGATTGTTGCCGGAAGTCCCCACGGAGAATAACTTTGCGGTAGAACTATTCTTTATACATCCATGGGTACAACTTCAGATACAAATTAACACCTAATGAAATATGACCCCCGGTTTGATGATTGACAGGTCACAGAACAATGGGGGCTACCCTACCCACAATTTAAAGTAATTCACACAGACAAGTTCAGCTGACAGAACAAAGTGAAAAAGAAACAATGGCATGAAATATTATTAATATGTCGGGTAGTAATAGATTTGCGTAGTTTATAAGTTAGTATTTCTAAAAATCTCCTGGGGGAGAATCCCCAGACCCCCCTTCTGCGGTTGAGTTTTCAGCATTTGTGCCTTTTTATATTATACAGTTCAGCTTTGATTCCATCATCTCATTAAACCTTTTAAAAGCATACTTTAGTTCTGTGAAGGGATATAAGGGATATGCACTGTACTTCACTTTAATTAATATTGTATGCTGAAAAGCGTATTCAATCTTTATTTCAGACTCAAGGTCCATATCACATACAAAAAGACAAGACACACATCAATAAATAAGATAAAAACACAAAACAGATAAAAACAAACAGATAAAAACATAAAATCAATCCAATCACAGCTAGCCACACATGCTCACTGTCTGTATAGGCTATTGCGCCAATGTCTCCAAATCATGGAAGAGAACCGAGTAGAACTCTTCACAGGGTTAATTAAAATCGAGATAACATGATTGTCCGAGTCTTCTCGGCGACACATGAATTTGTACGTTAACTTTCTTAAAAGGGCTTGACAAGTAGGTACCCCCAAGTGAACAAACAGCTGGCTGGCACTGTGTCATCTTGGTACCCTCAGCAGCAACCGTAGCATCATTGTATGCAACTTTTAGTTTTTGTATGCTTCTAGCCTTGTAGTTACTCCACAGGTGAGCCGTGTAGTCATTTGTAGTTGGGATTTTTAGAACCGGGAACCCCGCGTCCTGAGGTCTTCGGGTATAATATGGAGCATTTTTACGGGGGGTTCATAGGGTTATAGTAATTAAATGAAAAAAATAAGGATGTTTTTAAATCTCTACTTTTAATGTTTTTTTAACTTTTTTACTTTTAATTTGGGGGGGGGTAAATAGTTGTTAAGTTTAAGTTTTTATGGGTAGTTTACCGGTGGGGGGTGGGGGGAAAAATTGGGTGTTTGGTAAAGGGGAATATTAATCCTCTTATATGTTTCCCTAGTTCTTTTTTGGGGCTAAGCCTCTGTTTTAAAACTGTATCTTTTTTTGTGGGTTTAAAAAAAATTCGTCTGGGGTTTTTGGGGTTTGTTGTGGGGTGTATATAAATAAGTTAGAACAATGAACCCAGTAGCCTCAAAGAAAAGATAAGGAAGAATATAGAGGAAACCCGGGGAGGTATGGGTATATCAATTTCAAAAGTGTTTATAGTATTTGGGGGGGGAAGGTGTATATGGGCTCAGAAATGTATCATATGTTTTGATGTTTGTGTTTCTGTGGGTTCGGGGGGTTTTTGGGTGAGGGGGGGGGGGTGTATGTGCGGTGCTGGAAAAAGGTTTGGTGAAAATCCAAAAAATTTATATAACCCCCCTTTTTTGGGAAAAAAAAGAAAAGTCTTATAAATCTCGTGGTGTTTTTAATTACTTTTCGTCAAAATATATAAAATAAAAAGTGAAAAATAGGTGTATATAAAATTTATCCATTTTTTGATATAATAAAAAAAGGAGGAAAAACGGAATTTATCTTTTGTTCTAAAAAGATAACAAAAAATGGTTGGTTAAGGTGAAAAGGGGATTTCCATTTTTGATTTTCCCTTGCCATGTGGAAGATAAAAATATATTTTGTTAATTTACGGGGAAAGGGGGGTGATTTTGTAAAACTTCGCCAAAAAAAAGAAAGATGTTTGCGACCACTCCGATTGTAGAACGGGGGGAGTTTTTTTTTTTCGGGGGGGATTTTTTGTTTTGCTTGTTGGTGTTACCTCCCCGGGGTGGGTTTTGATCCCAAATTTTACAAGAAATACCGGGGGTGTTTACGGAAATGGGGGAGTGTTGTTAATAGAAAATAAAAAAAAAAATTTAAAAAAAGGAGAGGGGGCCGGGGTAACTACCCAGTTTCCTTAAAATAAAATAAATTTTCTTTTGAGTTCGGGGTAAAGAATAAACAATACAAGAATATATTGATGATTAGAGAGATATAACACGCACAAAACTTGAAGAAGTCATAATTCTAGTTTTGATATTTGGCGAAAAATAAATACTCTGCGCAATCTAAAAATTGACTTACTAGTTTGATTTGCAGTTAAAGTAGTCAGAACATGACTCAGACAGACCCGCAACTAAGGAAATTATGTATTATAAACTTACCACTAGCATGTGTCACTTATGTATCAATGTGTCCTAATTGCAAATATTATGTATTTGTGGAAATCATAACTAAATCTAGAAGTCAATTATGTTTAGTAGTGCATGTCATAACCCAGTAAAACATAATACACCCTGTCTCCCTCTCCCCACTGCTCGGTATTCAATAGTGAGAGGAAAAATAAAGTTAAGGGTTGAAAACAGTACTTCTATACAAAGAGCCATACAGGTCAAAGTATTTCGTACTTTGTTGTCGTAGTTCTCGTGCGCACGGCTTCATGAATTACTCGATAAGTGTCATCAGAGCAAGAATAATATGTTTTGTCACAGACAACAGTACGACATATGCTTTTGACATTTCAAATGACAAAGGGGCGTACGTCGTCTGCGTGTAAATACTGTCAGGGCGACCGGCGTAGTATTTTGTGCGGACCTATCACTTTCACGCAGCCGTAAGAGATGTGCGTCACCGAGAAGTTGACCAAGTCCGCGGAGCCCTGGCGTTAAAAAGGAACAGTTATTTAACGTGCGTTTCAAACTTTAGTTCGAGTTAGATTCTAAGTTCATTTTTCTATCACGGACTATATCGTTCGACATCGCGGTCGAAGACTCCTGAACAAGGGTAACTAAGATTTAGATTCATATTTTGCGTGTTCTTCTCATCGTACGTACTAACACGCTTCATTTCTCCTATGTTTCCACATAAAGGATAAATGAAGAGTCATCTCGTATCGTAAGAAGAAACACACGTCACTCTAATTTCATGCCAGGAACCAGTAATATTGGGTGTAAAGACTATAAGTGTCTACTTTTCTCGTAGGTATTGTGCGACGTTTGACATTACAAGGGTTCCGTTCGTATAATTACGCCTTTAAAGTCGTTCACGAGACATCCTGACAGTTCNAGACACTGCCTGCAAAGTTCCTCACCTGGAGATCTGAAGGTCCAGGCCTCTCTTCCCCGGGGAGAGGTTCACAGCTGGGGATACACACTTTGACGATGACGAGGCCTGGACCTTCAGATCTCCAGGTGAGGAACTTTGCAGGCAGTGTCTATGTTTGTACAAATGTATAACGCATGGAGACACTTCCCAGTAGAGGCACAAAATACAAAAATGAACCTGAAAATCTGCAGAAAAGGACCCCTTTAATATATCCTCTCAATGTTGAAGTGTTACAACTGGCAGCATCCCAACATCTTTATTTCTGTTTATTTTCCTTCCCAACCACAACATTCTTAGTTGAGGAAGGAGAACATTTGTTGAGCTTTTCACACATGCCCCTTGGCCACTGCAGCTTGGGATCCACTGCTCTTGGTGTGAGTGAAGTGCAGCCCTTAATTGCTTGCTACACCTTCGTGATTCAACTAATTGCAGTACATGCTGACATCCCAAAATGTCTACAGAATAACAAAGTGTGTTGGCAGCAAGATATGCGCACTACCCTGAGTGACTGAGATATTGTTTTTCAAAAGTTTGAGTAATGCTGATATGGTACAAAATTAATCCTCAGCATGATAATTTATAAATCACTTTCGTGCTTGGATTTAAAATGCCCAACATTGCCTGGTTCCTGCTTTTCAAATGCGAGGATGTGCTGCAGTCGTCTTGCTGTTAAAGTATATAAATTAATAAAATGATGTGTAAATATCTTTTGGTTTTGGACTTTTGGCCTGACATTTCTTTTTTTACAAAGGTTTTATAATTTGCTCTAAAAAGAAACATCGACAAATATGGATGGCAGATTCATGAATATGTACGTTTTAGCCCGATTGCTGAGATGTTATATGTTTTGTATTGGTTTCAATGCAGAAGTTTGGGTCATAATCATCCAAATTGTCTGTAGGGCTTTTTAATATTTAGATTTGAATGAAATGTTGCTATAGTCTATACCAGAATGGCTTATGAACTTGAATTAGAATCTGTGGTATTTTGTCAGGCTGTGTTTTGCCCTTTTCAGTGGGAACATCGTTCAGTTTGTTTCTTGCTTGGAGCTATGAGAGCTAATAGATTGCTTTATGCAGCGTTATCCTGAATGATCTGGCCAAATTACTTTCATCAAACAGTTTTGAAAGAGCTTGATTACCCGCTGAGGGAGATCTGCGAGTTTAAAATGAGGACAGGATGACAGCGGCTCTGAATGGAATTCAATCAGCTCTGCCAATCAAAAATAGACGAGGTTATATTAGAAATATTTGTTATTCTTTGACAGCCCAGAGAAACACAACAAGGGGATCTGTTGTTTTGGCTTTAGAGGGTAACCTTCACACATTCACTCTCGTACGTTCACTCACAATAACTGTCCTCTCTGCTGACATCATTATTCACTCGCCTCCTCCTCACTCCTCGTTGCTGTGTCCTTGTTATATTATGAATCATTGTGAATTCCAATGCTTTTTTTTCTGCGTCTGTGTTCACTCTGGAGCAAATGAAGTTATCGGTGGCACAGCGGGACCATTATTCAAAAATGTGCCCGACTCATTGCGTTCTCTAAACCTTGGCGGTATTGTCACTCAGCGTCACCCTCCCAGCTGTCCTTTGGAGTAGGGAGGTAGGTGGCAAACAGCAAAGGGCAAGGAAGCATTATAAGTCCGCTCATCCGGGCGAAATGAGCGGATGGAGTGATCAAGTCGCACAGAATGCATCGTCAGGCAAAGGCTGTCTCGGTGCGGTCACACGAATGACAGCATAAATCATTAACTCTCCTTTTGACTTGCTTTCTTTAGTCTTCCTTTCATCTGGATGAGTGAACATAAAATGTCCTTCCTCTTTCCTCTGCTCAGTACCTCCATTCACCCCTGCTTTTTGAAAGATAGATGGCCGTCAGACATGGGAAACATTCGGCTAAAACATCTCAAGTGAAGCATGAACAAAACAATCTCAACTCACGGTCCTCTTACCCTTATAATTATTCAAGGTCTAACAAGTTTGACGTATTAACTATTTTATTTTTAAGTACATTAAAACATAGGCTTTTAAGGCACACCGCGAAACAGTAATGAAGATGGGGGTGCAGGACTTAGATGAACGCTTTACAATAGGAAGGTCAGTGGTTTGTTATCTCAACACTATCAAAACCCATAAATGCAGCATTGTGGAGCAATCTGATATGTATAACAGGCTGATAATAAAAACGCATGAGCAAAAGGCTTGTTAGAATGTTATGTCGTGGTTGTATTTTCAGAAAACCATTCAAATGTGTTTTTATTGTCACCTAAAACTAGGAAGAGGTCCATTTCAGTCTGATTCAGTGTGAACAAATGTAAAAGAGAACTTTTGTAAAAAAACGTTTTACTCTCACAACCATGACCAGTCACTGTGAAGTGCATCCTCGTTATTGTCTGCTTCAAAAAGTCACACATTTTTCTAAACATGGAAAGCCAAAGGAAATGTTCTCACTGTGTCTGTTTTGAAATATAATCAAGGGAATCGGGCCACTACATTTGGGGTCAACTCAATGAATGAGCATTGATTTTTAAATTATACTTGCTGTGTTGGGTAACGGATGACTGTATTTTTTCTTGATTTAATTGCAAATTGTACCAAAGCAGGGGCAGGGTAATTGTTACAGCCATGCTGAATATAGGCAGCCGACATCTGCTGAAAAGTTCCTGCAGCCAAGACATGAGGGGCCTGCCAAAGGTTTGTGATAAGTGGAGTTTGCCATTACTCCTCCTCTATTTTCAAGCCTTTTTCCCTTCAGAAGAAACTGAATCGCAGGACTTGACAGCTTATACCTATTTCTAACTACACCTTTTTCTCACCTCACACTCCCAGGTAGACAAATCTCTGGATGAAAGATGAATTTATGACAAAAACCTGACACGAACACCTCCTCCCAAGCTGGAAGCAAAATAGAGAGAAATCTATAAGTTAGCAGTATTTTATGAAGCAACTGCATTTACATTATGAGTGATTTCACCACACAGATGCAATGAGAGTAGACACTGTGTGATATTCAGTGTTTTTCACTGTGAGAAACAGAGCTCAGCTACAGTTCACGCCCCAGGGATTTATTTGATAATGCATCATACTAAAAAAAAGTTGACATTTGTGGAACACAAAGCATCCAAGCAGGAATATTTGTTAGCTAGTTTTAAGTGACTTTTTAAACATTTACACACCAAAAAGACCCTCACCACCAACAGTATTCATCGCATGGTCAGTTGCATTTTGCCCACATCTTTCTCACAATATCCGAAGTTGTTATCTATTTCACCTCTTGAGTTTTAGTGTACAGACTTTTAGCTTGTCATAGACAGTAAGCATAACCACAATTTAACTATCTTGCAACTTTTGGTATTTTGAAAGACCAAAAGTTCCCTGTCTGGTTTCACATATCTGGATTTGATTTAGAATTGGATTCTTACTAAGAAGTGTTGTTTTGTTTGTCTTGGTTTGATATCTCATCTCTCAATTTCCAACTGAAAAAAAATGAATTTTTGATTTAATTTGGGTCATATCGACCAGGCAACCAGATGTTCATGTCTTACCTTTGAATTTCTTACATTAGTGAAAATGTGTTAGCAATCAGCAGAAAACAGCAAATATTTTGTGAAAATGAGATCTCAAATAAAACAAATCTTGAGTCTGAAACTGGTTCATTGTGATTCATAAATGACAGGTTAACGTGGTTCCCTTGTGTTTAACTGTTGTCCAGCCTGCAGAAAGGTTCAGAGCCCCATGGTGACCTCATGTTTTAGATTAAACCTCCAGCTAAAGGATGGAGTTTAGAAGCTGTGTGTGTCTGCGTCCCTGTGTGGCTGTTTAACCCAGCTGGTGAGTCTGTGATGGGGCCATGACCTACGTGGGTCTCCCTCCTTTGTTTTGCACTGTCAGGGCTGTGAGCCATATGTTACAGGACAGCAGCTCAATCTGCTCCAATTAGACGTCCCGCCGGGCCACAGCAGTGGCAGGACGAGCAGTGTAGCCTGAGTGAGGGGTGCAGCTGCTCAGATGTACAAAGGGTTAATGGGAGCAAGACGGTGATGGAGGAAGCTGTCAAAACCTTGTCCATATGACTGGCATTTCTCACTGTGCAATAACAGTCTGCATTCATCATAGTGCTAACCAAAACTGAGTTGTTCACAGGTTATAACAACCTCAAACGCATAGAAAAAGCTGTAAAATAAATGCATTCGTACTGGAGGAAAAACAAGTAAAATAGTTTTAACTTGAAAATGGTAGACAACAGAGTTATTGCCCTTTTTACTTGTTTGAGTGCTTATGTAAATGATGTTTTTTGTTTCATAAATAATTCAGTGAGACTTACGGATGATGGTCCCCATTGGGTTTGTATATAAAGTGTTCTCGGAAAATATCGGTTGATTTTTGTGAATCATCATACCTGGTTAGACGTTCTTATTTCCTTTCTTCCTCTGTGATGAATCCCTTCAAGGGTGAAATTCGCATCCAGCGCATCAGACTTTTTCATCCGTGACGCAAGCATTGACAGCTATTTTGAACTGTAAAATGTTATGAAGGACTAGAAAACTGAAATGGCTTTAATTAGCTCCCAAAAAATAGACGCAGACCAAAAATAATTATCTCTTCTGTGTTTTTGCTCACCTCTGGATTATAAAGCTTTCTTAAGTCGCTCAGTTTGCCTTCTCCTCCTCTCTGAAGCTGCCAGACTGGTGCACTGAGGCGTAGTGAAAAAGTTAATTAAACAACTCTTAATTTCTTCAAGTCACACTCTGCCAGCCTCACCTTGCTGCTATCTCACAAACATCCTCCCTCAGCATCATCCAGTTGTCCCTTAGGCATAGCTGATGTCAGAATCGCTGCTTATACGTGTCGTTCTGCCTCTAAGTGCAGCAGACGTTAAATCCTGCCCCGGCTCCGCTCTGTTCCCACAAAGCTATCGGATTCACAAATTGTTGTTCTTAGCAACTTTTTTCAAAAGCTATCTAATCCCTCGAGGAGATGTAAACGTGTTAGGTCAGCCCAGAGGGTAAGAAGTGAATGTTGGTGCTTCAGCAGATTGGGGAGCTAGGTAATCATATTTAGAAAATGAACCTTATCAGAAAAATCCGTAGCTGAGTAATTGCCTTTGCTAATTCCCTTCCCCCAACTCCTGGTCCAGTGTTCTCAGCGGGACCCTAAGTCTGGGTCCGCCAAGGCCATCTCTTAATGTGTACGATTATCATGCTGAATAGAGGAATATTAAGCAACACATTAAGCAGACCAGTTCACTCCCGCTGTGTGATTGATGGTTCGTGTGTCCATTGGGAGTCGTGAGAGGGCGGAACCTCCATGAGATCAAATAAATAGAGGAAGTGCTGTTTATGCTTTGACAGGCAGAAGATGCTTCTATTAATTAGCACTCTGCCAACAATCTGCCTCTGCAAACTGATTACCCTGACTAAAACAAAAGCTTCATTAAGCAGGTGAATTTCTCAGAAGATTACAAATGTTTCTGTTTATGTGCTTCTGTGGTGTGCATGCGCCCTGTGTTTCTGTTTATGTCTGTGAGGATGAGTTGCCCATCAAGATGTAATAATAACTAATGAAAAGAAGCACTAGTATGCAGATTGGAAGGTCTTATTGTGCTATTTTATCTCATAAAAAAATCTTAATAGATAAATCACAAAGTGCAAATTCATCCTAGAAAAAGCTCTGGATATTGAAAGGTCACTGATAGAGTTTAGACTGTCTAGGCTACATCATGTTGTTTCATGTTACTTATAGAACCCTGAAAGTGTAATTTTAAAGTTTTTAAGTTTTGTCTTCAAACACGGTCTTTATATCACGTAATATCTTGCAATTGCCCCGGGCCAAACACCACCACATTTCCAGACTGATGCTGGCTCTAACCGAGCAGACTATAACAAATTATTCAAGGACTATACAGAATAGAAAACGGAAAAAAAAAACAGCAAACAATGCTGCAGAGAAGAAACAGAGATACCAATCAGATAACTCCGGAGACAATACGCAAACCAAGACTTAGACTTTTTTGGTTTGCCTTTCCTCCAAAGTTAAGTAACTAACACAGAAAAATGAGGAATCTAGTTATGTCATCTACTGCATAAAGGGTACATATATATCATGGTTAAAATGTCTGTCTTATGGTCTACTGACTTTATAGGAAATATGAGGCAACAAAGCCGGTGCCATGCCATTGTTCCGCCAGCCCATTATTCCAAAGCCCAATAGTTCAATATGTGTCCAATTGAACCAAGCCCATATCTGTCATTCTGTTATACCCAATGCTTTGAAAAATAGACTGCAACCAACATGGGCTGATAGCTAATTATAATGCAGAAACAACCTTCCTAGCACATTATTCATTTGTTCTACCATGACGAAGGCATGACCCGCACTACTCTGTCTCTGGTTGGCTTACTCTAAGGTAAAATGAAGTTATTCTGCATAATAAGCCATGTGATTCTGTATGTTGTGGGGGAGATTGTTTATTTTGGATCAACATGCTTTCAGAACATTGGTTGTTTGCTTTTTGGAACAAAAGACCATTGGCCAAATAGCCAAAAAGGCTTTTGTCTATGGGCCATTTTTTTTTTTGGGTTTCAGAATAACTTCCGATCATAGATCATTTACAACACAACCATTAGGTCGCTTGTGGTCTATCATTCAAACTTTAAGAACATTGCCAGGGGACGGATTTATAGTATCTCCAAGGCTAGTTAATATAAAACTAGGCTGTGTACATGAATCTCTAGCAGATAAACATGTGAACGCAGGACGGAGATGTCAGAAAGGGATTATACTCTTGGGCCTGTACAAAGCACAGAAAATGTTTGCTGACACTTGCTACTACTTTTACGTGAGGAACTGATAAATTGTCTGAGTTTATAATGCACTGATGTTATTATGAACACTTCTTGTGTTCCTGAACCTGGAATTAAAATCAACTGTGAAACAAAATGTTTTTTTGAATGACACTCATTTGAAAAACCAATATGCCTTTTTACAATTAAAGGTCCCCTATTATACTGTTTTTCATCAATATACAGTATTATAGGTCTGTTACGTTCCCTATTGGGCTAGGGGAACCAAAGGGAAATAACACGACCAGAGTGGAATTGGTATTAATTATAAGCGTTTATTTAAAAACAGCTGTAAACAAAATGGCAGGCAAGCAGCCTGAAACAAACAAAAGGGCACCGGTTGACAAATAACCAAACAAAAGGAGGACTCTAAGAAAGGAGTCTAAAGACATACAGGGAAAATAAATACTATACTAAATAAAGAACGAAACAAAACCTCACTTTAAAAGTGGTACAACTAACCAAAGCATCTATACAAAACACAGCTAAACTAAAGGCAACCGTCACAGAATCCTAACTACTCTAAACACTAACTAAGCTACTCTACATTAACTAATCACACAAGTTTTAACCCCAGAACAAAGAGCAAGTAGCGAGAGGCATCTGTCCACATACAGAGCCTCCAGAATGATGATTGTCCCCAAGCTTTGTAGTAATCTCCAGCAGGTGTGCGCCGGCTGTGCGCTGCGATTGGAGTGCGTCGGGCCCGGTGTGCTCCAATCGCAATCTTCAGGGGGGGACCAGGAGATGGCAGCCAATGCCGGGAGGGCAACCGCACAGCTCATTTACATAGAACACACACAGCTGAAAACACTCAGACGACCAGGAAGGCAGCAGCCGTAACAAGGTCTCAGATATATACAAAACAGGTCAATTAAGTGTTTGGCTCCAAATACCAAACAGATCATTGTAGCATCCCATAATCCCCTCTGTTTCAGCCCTGTTTCCAAAGTGCTGATTCTCTGTTACTTTATATGAAAATAAGGAGCCACTCCCCACGCCCCTCTGAGAGATATTTGGTTAAAAATAACACAATGGTTCTCTAGGAGGAGATTCCGGTGATACGGGGGGGGGGGGGTTACCTTGGTGATTGGCTAATGGTTACACAAGCCAAAAAAATCGTTCTGACATCATAAAGTGGCCAAACTCTGATCAGCTCATTTTCAGACAGGTTTTTATAGAAATGGATCGGAACAAAAAGTGAGAGAATCTTTGTTCCTGAAACTTTCGGAATCTCCTTACACAGAGGGGACACATGTTTATGTAGAAAATACATGAAAAAGTGGATTTTGCATAATAGGCCACCATTTTAAGATAAATAAACACTAGCAACCTGCTATAATAATAGGCCCTAGCATTGCAGTATTTGCACTACTCAAATGTAGAGGCTAACCTTTGAGCTAAATACTTATTTTCCTTTACAAAGTTTAACCAAGTACTGGAGGCCACTGTAGTTGCGTACCGCATCACAAATAAATGGAGAGCTTTTCTGCGCTGCATTCATTTCATAACGACAAATTATCTGTACCTGGTGCATCGGAGGGTCTTTATAAACCAAGGTGATTTCGTCATACTGTATATAAGGTCTGACACAATGGATGTACCTAAATGTTACTTGCTTAGCTCATTGTCAATGTTATTTTAAAGAGCTAAAGAAGAGTGAATCATCAACAACATAAACTAATGATCTATAGTATGTGCCCCAAGTTTTTTCTGGGCCCATTTATCTGTTTGCGTGTTATCATTTCTCATCAACTTTCTTGTATAGTGGTTTATGAAAAGTGCCTTTGCTTTATGAATAGGGAAGGAGATAGAACTATGTGACGAAGTACATTCAAACTAGAAATGTAACTTTAAAAAAAACAGACCTTCACAAAATAAGCAAAACACAAAATGAAATGAATCA
The DNA here is from genome assembly GCF_000735185.1 of Notothenia coriiceps. NCBI lineage: Eukaryota > Metazoa > Chordata > Actinopteri > Perciformes > Nototheniidae > Notothenia > Notothenia coriiceps. The sequence continues at coordinate 60,226 of NW_011342297.1, read as the reverse complement.
TAACAGTTTCACCTTTAACTCTCCTGTATCTGGAACCTGGATGGTCTCGGCATCCTTATGCACGAGGTTGCAGAAAAAAATATTATTCCAATCCACATTTTTTTCTCACAAAGCCGGTGTCTTTAAAGTTCCCTCGAGTTTCCAAACACATCCTGCCCTTATCTTCTCCTCTGGGAAAGTGGGAGAGGAAGACTGGCTGTATTAAAAACCCCTGAGTCAAAGTGAAGTACAGTTCTATTGCTTTAGTGTTCTTCAAACATTTATTTGACTGCAAAATGCAAAATCTACCCCTTTGTTTCTGATTTGGTCCATTATGTTTCTTGTTGCAGTGAATGTCTTCCAACATGTGGGAGTATTAGTATAACGGTTCAGGTCCGTTTGTTGCCCATCCTGTCTTAAAGTAGGAGGTAGTTACTGACCCTTCCATTAGTAGCAAAATATTTAGACATTTTGCAGTGCTGTTGTCCATCGTGTTTACCAGTTTCGGAGGAGAGCAGATGTATTGATGAGGAGCAGTAGAAACTGTTTTGTGTGCCTGGCTGTTTTGGCTCCAAGTTGCTCCCTGCGAGGAAGAGTTTGGATGATGTGCGTGGAGGATGATGTGCGTGGAGGGGGTCATTAATGATGTTGGATCCAAGCTTCTTTGGCCTGGAGTGGCAGATATTTTGGAGAATGAGGAAGCTGTTGGCAATGATCTCTGGTTACTCAATTATTTGTGTTGTTTGGTCTCAACCCATGAGAGCAATGCTTTTTTCGAAATGGTCGACTGGCTGTTGGCTATGGGCAACACCAGTGTAATGGACCAGCTGTACGCCCTGACCTGTTGCATTAATCTGATGAGTATTCTTGGTGATTGAGTTATAGTGACCCTTAAAAACAAATTGTACTTTCTATGAACTTGGAGCCCTTAGAATGATGTGTCTTATCACTAGGTAAGGTTTTTATGTAGAGACTATTTCTAACACCTTGTTATTGCTAGCTGTCTTTTGCTGCTGATGTTACCTTGCTGATAGATGACATAGATCGGTGATCATAGTTCAAGCTTGCACTCAATCTAAATCCTATTGAATACCACTATAAAACTTTACATTGTTCGACATATATAAATAAAGTACAGAATTACTTTGATTTACAAAGCTTTGTCACTTGTATATATTGTTTTCTCTTGTGATGGATTTTGAAGCGCATACCACATTGACTATTTCCATTCTTACCTTTCACAATAAAAGCCCAATGTTTGCAGGGGAATATTTCATATCTTTCCGTTGTTTGCTCCCAGTGGCAGCATTTTATAAGTTAAATGGTGCAACATGATTAAATAAATGTGTAAGAATTTATAATAACAATTTAAATAAAATAGCTGATGCAATCCGAGAGACCAGGAGGTCTGTTATAAAGTTTGTAGGTCTTCAAACATTTTCCCTATATGGCTTCCCAGGCTGTTAAAGATGGTCCAGACTCTTGTTGACTGAATCTTCAGCAAACAGGCTTGCCCTGTAGGCAAACTCCAGGGCATCCACTAAGAGTTCTGTGATGTTTTTGAAGTAGCCAGGCATTATTCTTCTCAAAGGTACCTAAGATCAAAACCCTCCTATCCTGTGATCCTGGTTTTTGAGGACGGGAGGAATGGAACGCATGAACATTTTGAGATCTAGTAAATGAAGTATCTTAATCCTCATGCAATGTAATCATTTGGCTGGATAAAATGCTTAATGGCTCATTGGTAAGATGTAATATTGTGTGGAGATACACAAAAGTCCTTCCTGTATCTCTATCTCTCTGCCTTCCTAAATGAATCTAGTTCATCCTCCCAATTCTCTGCGCTCCTACTTTGTCCACAGGCCTTACGATCAGTCTGTCAGCCTCCCATGGACCGTGAATATGATTACATGGTACAAACTCTGTTCTGAGCCCCTGTTCTCTCTCTCTCTCCTTCCTTTTGTCCACCTTTCCACTCTGCCCCATGTGCTCATGTAGATTAGAGTTGGCATTTGCCTCCTGGAAACCCCAGCTGGGTACCATAAGCATGAGTGCACGTCCCACGTCGAGGCCAACCTTAGGTTAACCGAATGCAGACTTCAGCTGAGCCACCAAGGAACCCTAAGCTGGCTCGGCCCGACACGCTAGCTCTCCATATTTCTGCAAATCTAAATCTCTGAGCCCCAGGTTTTGTCTTGCTTGGCAGAGTCAGACAAAGAGTTTGGGAAGCTTTGTCTATTCCTTTTCTTGCTGAACACAGAGGAACGGATGCTTTTATGGTGTTCAGGTGTCTCTCCACACTCAGGTTTTGATTGCCAGCCGAGGTGACGTGGCAGCTTCATCGTAGTTATCTCACTACACCACATGCCTTGCAGCACTCAAAGCCTCATGAGCTGTCTGTCATGCCTCTTATTTGCACCATGAGCAGATGAACTGAAAGAGGATCAAATACCTGAAAACGTGTTTGACTGGGGTCAATTTAGGACGCATATTGGGTACATTGGTGAATGTGACCATTGAGTCTTTCCTAAACAATGTACTAAAAATGTTTCATGTCCTGCTCATACACACACATACCAAGCAATGCATTCAACACATCTGGCTATTTGAAAAATGTCATTAGTCTCATATAAAGAAAATATACCAGATTACATTACTCTACAACTAGTAACTATGCGCAAAACTGTAGGGCATAAGATTATGATGGTTATCACATCACATCAGTCACTATCTTGTCGCCTATTTTATGGGAGGACCGCAGTTGTAACCATACTAACTACCGTACTGTCAAAACTGCAACAGCGTCAACACTAAGCTCGATAATTTATAATGTTTCATGGAGGATTGTAAAAAGAAAAACTCTATTGAGCATTTACCAACAAGTATTCTGTAATTTTACTTTGACAGAAATTGGGAAGTTGCCACAGTTCCATGTGTTTTCTAAACAACACTTTTTAGTATAACCTTTTTAATTGTCGTTCTTTCACCTTTTTATATGGATTTCTGTATCCTAATCATATTCAACCACATGATGTAAACTCTCATGTTTCTCTCCCTCTCCGTCAGACACTCATGGGATGGATCTGTTTGCGGTTGCAGTCCATGAGTTTGGTCACGCCATCGGCCTGGTCCACACCTCAGCCATAGAGTCCATCATGAGACCGTATTACCAGGGTCCTGTAGGAGACCCTCTGAAATACGACCTTCCGTATGAAGACAAGGTCCGCGTCTGGCAGCTCTACGGTACGAAGGAATGTGTTAAAAAGAAGTACACACACATCAACAATCAGTAATTGGTTGCTACTGGAGAAGATGTTTGTAGAAAAAGTGGTCATGTAACTATGAAAACCATTTTATAATTGGAAGTAACGGCATGTATCACTTTTGTGGTGAGTCATTGTTCAATTTATTCTACAGTCACACTTTCCAAGTATTTCTAAAGTACCTAAAAAGTAAGAAATGTCATCATTGGCTGTACAGTACATGTATTTTTTAGCTTTTGAACATGTCATTTATGCCACTTAACATTTTGGCTTACCGGTAATTGATTCATAAGAGAATTTCACACCGTAGTTGTGTATATGCTATAACAATAAACCTTTGAATCTTGAAGATATTTCAGCCTCTCCTGAGGGTCTCATAGTGCTGTGAAACAAAAAAGTTGCAAAGACATACACACAGAATCTTATTCTCTTTCTTTAACCATAACTCAAGAGCCTTTTCTGTAATTAGGTATTTTTCAGCACACTGCAGATACAAACGCCTCCCCACACAGGAAGCAGCAACGTATGAGCTCTGTAGAGGAAGGTTATTGATTTATTGGAAACATGTATGGAGTTAATTGGACCTCACTGTGGGCATAAGACCTTATCACACCATTCCCTACAGAAAAGAAACACAAAATATCAATTTGGGAAAGAGGATGAAAGACATGAAGATGAGGTGTTCATATTTAATGACATTTGACGTCTTACTAGGTGTCAGAGACTCGGTGTCCCACACAAACCGACCAGGCAACCCCTCCCAGACGGCTGAACCCCCGGTACTGCTGGACCTTCCTGAAAACAGATCTACTCTACTGTAAGTAGAACATGTAAAGATACTTGGAATCTTTTACATGCAACAAAAACAAAGTGCTGTCTTAAGAACACTCAATTAACTCTCAAACATGTTTCCAGCTTAAGAACCCTTAAGACAGCACTTAAGTGTTACTAAGACACTTAAAAACCTAAACTGACTACTTTTATATACCCTTCAATATATAGCTAGGATCCTACTCTTGCACCAAAATGGCAGTTCTGTGTGAAAGCTGATTTTTCTGACCTTTACTCATTCTGTAAATCCCATTTAACATGGCAACTGTGCTGTTAGGCCTGAGAGGTGCAGCAGATAGGAGTATCAATAACATTAGGATGGCACAATACCATTTTTACTTCAAAAACAACACTTAAGTTACCAGCTTCTTTGAGACATGTGCTGCTTATTTGTCTTATTGCTTCTTATAAGCGTCTAAAAAAAATCACACAAACATTTTAAATGTTCACTATTTTCCTTACAAGCAATCCTTCAACTATGCATTTGAACACAGCCATAAAAAAGTGGCTTTAATTAAGTTGAGCTACTTCCATAAGAACACTATATTCTAGTGGAAGCCACATTGTTTTGCAGGGTTTTGGACCTCATTATAAAGAGATTTCCATTTCTCCGATGGTTCCCTGTACATCAGCATAATTACATTGTGATTTGTTTTTTAATTTTCTTCCTTTTGTTCTCACTTCCTCAGAGATTCAATGTAACAAATGCATGTAGGAATCCTGAACATTTATAGTGGAAAGAGTTTTTCTGGTGCTTCATATGAAGTCATGAGGTGCCAACAAATCAAATTAGCAGAGAGGCTGAGAGTGAGCTTGGGAGCCTGCCCGTCTAATTAAGTAATTCCCCAAAGCTAGTCGGGCAGCTATCAGCCTGTAGTTTTTCAGATTATCAAGGATAATTAGGCTTCATTTTGTCCATTCATGTATTTTGAATGTACAAACACGCGCTCACATATGCACAAACCACCAAGCACTCACCTTAAAACAGCCCCCAAGACGTTCGACCAAAGACAAAATGTCTTAATAATGAAGGAGGATGAAATACTAATTATTCTCAGATAACAGACATGTGCATGCACACCCACTACAGTAATAATAAGACAGCTGAGAAAGAGGGCTAAGCTAAAAAGGCAGTGGTGGGGATATCAAACTAGATTTTTAACTGCCGTCATTAATCATTTCCTCCTGAATCCATCAGGTCATGATGCGTGAAAAAGCTGGATTGGGCCTGACAAGGGCACCAAGGCTGACCACTAGGCAGTGGTGTAGTGTTAATAGAGCTTTGAATGGAGACCTTTGTTGGTAATATAAGGCCTGGGCGGGCTCCCACTCTCAGCCCTGCGGTGCTAATGGCTCCATCATTGGCAGGCTGGCCACGTCAATGCTTTAAATCACTTAAAAACCCCGGGGGTAAATGCACAGAGGGGCTGTCATTCAGCCAGGTTTGATTCATGCACCCAAAATAAAAGCCTGAACCAAATGTATATGCATTAAAAGATCTTGAAAATATTCAATACATATTGAATTCAAAGAAAAAGTTAATATAGTTTTTGGCAAATACACTTTTATATGTTCTTAATCAATTATTTTTAGATGATTGGCAATAAGGTCTCAAAGCACAGAAACAATATTGTATTAACTGTTCGAAAATAGGAAGTGTCCAGTTTTTTTAGAAAGTAGTTTTTCTGGTTTTCCTCTTTTCACAATCTTCTCTCCTCCTACTTTCCCCATCTCTCTCAGGCTGGCTCGTGATGCCCCAGACAGATGCACCAGCCACTTTGATGCAGTGGCCCAGATACGAGGAGAGGCCTTCTTTTTCAAAGGTACGGAGTCACAAAGGGAGAAAGACAGACACAATACAGAGTTGCCTGGGAAACACAAGAAGACATTAGCTAAATGAGTGGAATTAAAAGCATATTTAAAATGGAGAGAGGATGAAGAGGAGAGCGGGGGAGATGCAGACACCCGACTGAGCCGCTTGAACCCTGCTGAGAAATCGCAGTCCAAAAGTTACATCAGGCTTTCATGCTTGCCCTCTGGAGGAATGACCCCAAGACTCCTACTGACAACAGGAACACGAAACAGACTTGCATACCTTCAGCGGCAGAAGTGTTAGCAAAGTATGCTGAACTTTAGCTGACATCCTTTGAATCCCTTTTACATCTTGTGTCACTAGAGATTAGATTACAAGTTAAGAGAGGATTTTAACTTTTTTTTTTACACTTCATTTAATCAAGATGTAGATTTTTTTCGGTACTTCTTGACAGCCTTTCACATTGGGGTTGTATCGGCCTGCCACATCTGTTTCGCTTGGACAAATCCTTGAGAGACAAAACGCAGCTGTTTTATTTTGCTTATTGTCTGATGATTTTGATGGAATATAAGGCTTTCTTTTTGGTGAGCTGTTCTAAAAAGTCACAAGTTTTGCAAACAATCTCATAAAGGGGATGATGACGTGGACAAGCTGCAGAGGAAAGGAATCAACTAATGCCCTTTATTTCATTAAGATTTATAATTAATTAATAACATCTGCAGTTAACAGTAATTAATGTATTAATTTAATTTAACCCCTTCATTCAGTAAAATAGTCAACCTTGAAAATGTACTTCCACAGTGCATAGTACTTCTACAAAAACATGCCAATGACAATATGAACCATGCTAATCTTTATTACATCCATTTACATTTGCATTGTTGCAAGTTTCCCCGTGGGAAGTTTATAAAAATATATATATATAATGGCTGTGAGAGCCTTGTTATTTGGTACCAGCATCCTGAAATGTGCTGATCCTCATGTCTGTTCTGTTCTGCTCCTTTACAGGAAAGTACTTCTGGCGACTAACAAGAGAGAAGCACCTGGTGTCCCTGCGCCCCGCTCAGATCCATCGTTTCTGGAGGGGCCTCCCCTCCAATCTGGACGGTGTGGATGCTGTGTATGAGAGGCCTGGGGATCATAAAATTGTATTTTTTAAAGGTATAGTACTTAAAAACAACACTACATTCCAACGTGTTTCAGATCTCGGAATGAGTCTTAAAATGTACCGGAATTTAGGCTGGTTCAATAAGTTATCATCTGCAACAATAGGCTTTTCTTTTTATTCCTCCTGCTTTTCTGTCACAAGTTAGATAAAAGAGTTAAAGAAAATATTTTTATTTTTAAACTTCTGGTGACTTGCAGACGCTTTTAAAATGTGTTTCATCCACACTTTAAAGAAGCTAGATGAAATAAGACCGTCCACACCTTTCTTAAGGGCTCTTTGAAGGAAATTGTGCTATAAAGAGCTATAACTTTTGTTTTAAAACACATGGTTGCAGAACCACATTTGATATACATTTATATAAGAGCGTTCCTGGCAGATTTTTCCACTGGCTGCCATAGTTATTAATCTTTTCATTATTTCACAAGTGTCTCATATGTACATTTCTGTTCTCTAATCTATTCATATATATCAAAGCAAGTGCATACACTGCCGGTTGCGTGTGATTTATAAAACTATAAATCGATGAGGTATATTTTCTGTGTCCACCCTTTTCAGGTCTAAAGTACTGGGTATTTAAGGATAATAACGTAGAGGAGGGCTACCCTCGTCCAATCAGTGACTTTGGCCTACCCTTGGAAGTAATAGATGCAGCCTTTGTTTGGCTACACAACGAGAAAACCTACTTCTTCAAGGACAACCTGTACTGGCGCTACGATGACCACCTGAGACGAATGGACCTGGGATACCCTAAAGACAGCTCGCTCTGGAAGGGGCTGCCGCCACAACTGGACGACGCCATAAGGTGGTCTGATGGTGAGTAGCCAAAAGAACATTATTTTTTATAGCTGCATATTGACACCAAGCAGCGACCTCTGGGTCTTGAAAGTGAAAGCAATGTGCAATTGACTAACATGTATTCTTTCAAATGTCCAGTACTGGTTGCAAAAGGAAGTTGGGTTGTATAGAGGTATATGAGAAAATCCCCCTGGGACGTTCTTGATATTATTACCTCACTAAACATTTACTGAATGTGTTAATGGTCCAATCAATAGTTTCTAATCTCCTTAAATACAACGTGATTTAGGTTATTGTCTGTGTCTTATACCATTAACCCTTGCAGTTAGTGTTTTCAGTTTATTCAAATTAATTGTAGCATGTTGCTTGACTCAAAGTCTTTTGTTCCTCATCCAATTGTAAATAACTCCACTTTCTCTTTCACTTCTGGTTCCAAAAATCCAAGACGCTGACAGCCAAAAAACTGTTTGGTGATAGCCAGAAAGCCTGTACCTGATTTTATTTACTATTCCATTAAATAATGAATGGAATTCATACCCTTAACTTTCACCCAATCCATCACCCAGAGTGAAAAGGATGTTTAGAATGAGGGCAGTGACATATTTTGACCTCTTCTGTATTCATTAAAAATTGAATATAAAGACATAGTGATGGATTACATATTTATACAAGGTATGAAAGAAGGAATCCCCCTATGTCTCTATCTTCCAGCAATGACTTATTACATATCTGAGAAAAATTTAGTTGTAACACTTCACCAGAGAATCAGACCACTGGTGGCTCTGGTGTCTGCTGGTGCCAAAGGCAAGACTGTGCAATATCCTTCTCAGGGGAAATGGAATGAATTATAAGAGAAATATGAAGGAGCAGTTATGCCAGTTAGAAAACCTGTAGCTTGGAGTCTTGGAGGAAGTTTTACTATCAGGTTAAAATCCTGAGCCAACTACCTGCCAGCAGTAAAACACTGTGCCTAGCTTGAATTAGTCTGTTATATTTCATGTTAGCCGACAGCGTGACTCCAAGGATGTTGTTTGCTGAGTCAGTCCATCACTTTCATCCAGACTTAAATTCTGAATAACTATTTGACGGATTACCATAAAATGTTGTACAGACATTCATGGTCCCCAGAGAATTAATCTAACTCTTTAGATTTGTCTTGAAATGTCATAAAGTTCAAACTTGTATTGTGAAGTCCCAACGGACTCTGTGACCGGAAGGGACTGTCGTTATTGTGGCACGCTCCTACCTCCCTTACCTTGAATGCTAGCTCGTCAATTTAGCTAGTTAGCAAGACAAGATCTTTACAACTTTGCAGTATTTTACGTTACTTTCTTACTTTTAGTTGAATGTCCTAAGACTGATATATTGCTTGTCATGATACATGATACATACATGCATGCCCCCCCACAAGCATTTTTCCTATAGCCTACCATCAAAAATGATTATGCTAACATAAGATCTGCTAAACATTAGCATGCTAGCATTATGATCTTGAGCATGCTGACATAAGCATGAAGCTCAAGCACTCTACAAATCTTGGTTGACATTTATTAACATAAAGTACAGATTGATGGGTGAGTGGAATACAGCTTTTAACAGTTAGTTCTCATTTGAATACAGAATAATCGCACAACAACGTCTTACATGTGGTTAGTTTTAATCCGTGTATTACTCTTCTGTAGTTTATAGAAAACAACATTTCACCTGGAAAACATTCCAATCAAGTTGAGGATGTTTTATCATTCAAACAGTGCACTCTGTCTTGACATTTTGTTTAAAAAAATGTTGGCACTCTTCCTGGTTGTATCCATGCACATTTCCTGTTGGCAAAGCTGCAGTATACAGATTAGGGGCAAATTTGCATCTCATTGTTTGTTTTGCATGTCAAAATATTGTATGTGTTATTTTGACATAGTAAACTCGTGGTCTCTTTTGGCAACAGTCTGATTTACATTCACAAAGTCAACCACGTTGAAACCTTGGAGCTGGCCCAGTGAGCACACAGTGAGCCGCTCCACTGTAGCAGCTGAGTGTCAAGCTCACACAACGCCTGCTACCATCAAAGCTTCAATGTCATCTGATCATATGTGCATGTTAATGAGAGGTGTAAAACAGAGTAACACTATACGTCTGAGAAACTTTGTGCAACTTTTTTCCCCGTGTGTGTAAGGTCTGAGTGATGCTTGGTCATTTTTAGATCTTTAAAAATACCCTAGAACTGCCACAGAGTCCTGAAATGTGATGCCTGGATGTTTCTAATCCCCCATGCCGCCTGCAAATAGGAGGAAGCTCTTTACTTATCAGTTGTTTAGTAGTCTGCGCTTTGTCTCCCGTCTTGCCCTAAGCTCTTTGATGTGTGTACATTTGGGCGTGTGTCTGTGTGAATGAGACAGGAGCCCAATCCCAACTCCCCTTCACCCCTGACCAGTATCACCACAGAGCCTGGAAGGGAAAACTTGGAAACCTTCAAGCACAAACGCACATAGACAGACCATGGGGCATGGGAACTGGAGCCACATCAAAGTGTGTTCTCTGTCTGTTTCACCAGCTCAGGATGAATGGAGAGAGAAAAAAGGGATAGAGACAGACAGGGGGTGAGAAGAAAGTGAGATGACAGCAAGAAGAGAAGAGATACGGTGACACGTATTTATGAAAATAGAACGGAAAGATCTCGATGGACAGACGAGAAAAAGACAATCCAGACAGGAGATATGGTGACGCCTGAGGTTGAAGAGAGTTAATAATGAAAAGAAAAGAAAAATACGGGACATTAGTTAGATGAATGACTCAGAGTAAAGATAAAAAGAGACAGAAAAGCAGTAAAACAAGATCGAATTGTTGCTTTGCGGGTAAAAACGTAGCATGAATGAAGCTGTTACGATGATAATAATCATAACGGCTGGAATTAGTATGGCACCCAGGAATAGTTTTGACTTTTAAGAAAAATATAAAGAAACAACAAATGTATCAGGCATGGAAATTGTCTTTTAAGAGGGAGTTGACATAAACCAGTCAACATCCATTACCGAAATGGTGTCACATTAGCAGAGGCAAAGTTACAACCTATGCCATAAAGTCAGGAAGTGAATCCTGCAGTGATTGTGAAATGAAGGGTTTAAGATAATAGGCAACTTTTTGGAGCCCCAGGAAATACTGCAAATAAGAAAGAGGAACAATGGGACACAGTAATAAAATAGTATACTGTAAACAAAGATGGTAAACAGACAGAAAATGTGAATTGTAATAGACTAGAATTAGATTAAATCATAGTGATACTGACAAGTTATATCAAATTGATCAAAAACTGTTTTGTTACAGAAAATACTAAGTTGCATGTTCGGCAGAGAGTCCCTAATAAATACATAATGGACTCCCGTTGAGTAACAACAGTTAAACAAATGGCACCCAGCAGTTTTAAGAAACATTGAGTCTTTATAGAGCTGACAATATTTTTGTGACCCATTTTGAAATAGTTTCATCTTAAGTATGAATGTCAGGATGAGTTTGCTGCGATGAAATATTCATGTGATTTGTTGAAAATATAAACAGTGACACCAGTCTGAGCCTTAATATTTCAGTTATAGTTAAGCTTTATTTGTAAAGCGCACTTCATGCAAAGAATGCGGCCTAAAGTGCTTTAACAATATGGCACACAACAAAAGATAAACAGAAAACAAGAAATTCAATTCAGGTGAATTCGGTAATGAGTTTATAGATCAGTCTGTCTCGACCAAGCATAAAGAAAAAATCTAATCACCATTATCCAAGTCTCGAAAACGTATTACACAATAAATAGATTTTCTTGGACAATGATGAGGCCTGTATTCAAAGGAAGATAAGTTTCATCATCAGCTTAATTAATTAAGCCACTGATTCATCTTTAGAATCTGAATAAAAACTGTATTTTCACTCTGAGTCACGGCTTATTAGCAAGTACCGACTGAGATATGAAATGTATTCACCACTTTGGACAGCTCTATGACTTTCAGTCTTTGAGGAATAGAAAGAAGCATTTTAGCAAAGTGGCATTGAGCCTTGTGCGCTTGGGCCTCCAATAAAAGCAGTAGATGGATAAGGAGAGTGGCTTTGTGGATGTGTGTTCTCTTGTACTGCCATCTTTGTGAGGATAAAGTTCAGCTCTGGACATGGAGAACAAGTAGGGATAATACATCAACATTGAAAAGGGCTTCGGTCAGGACATTTCAGGACTTGGTTAGGGTAATACTCAGAGAAATATCCCCTCAGAAGTTTATAGATAAGATACGTGCAGTAAACTGAAGAGCAGACTTGATATTTATTACAGCCAGCTGCAGCCCGGCTTGAATATGTTCTCACAATTATGCATTGATAATGAACTACTAGAGTCCTTCACCCTTTAAAATGTGTAGAGGCTCTTTACAGTGAAATGCCAAGACCAGCACAAATCCTTTTCTACCGTACCTTTCACATTATATCTATTTGAATTATAGCTCTTACCCATTGTCAACATCACAAAGGACATCATTAATTTAACAGATTTAACATTAAGCGGGTTCTGATAAATAAAGGCCATTATAAACCTGTAACTCATTGTTCCTTCAAAAGTGAGTGTGGGAGAAACTTCTGTGTAGCAATGCAGTGGGATTCACCGACCCAGGAAGGAGACACGGGGCGAGCTTTGATGTTAAACACTGTTGGTTTATTTTGGAGCTTCGGCCAGAGAATTCACATCACAAGTCACAATAGCCAGAGGTTCTGACTTCACGGTAGAGTTGCCACGTCAATTCTGAAGAACTCTACCCCAGACCCATGTATTTAGCTAGTTCAGAGAGAATAATCAACATGCTGCATAACAAGATAGAATCATAACACCTCTATCAGCTGACGCCAACAGGCAGGAACAGGGAGACAGAACACTGAGAGCACAGCAGCCAAGGTTACAGGTGCCTGTGCTCAGTCAGGACAGTTTGAACTGATAAACTGGGTCAAAGTTATGGAACTTGGAAAATATTTCCCCAACAGTGAGTCCAGTAAAAACGTTAAGTAGCTTTTTGAAAGATCACAGATGAGTCTGCCATTTGTTTGGCATTTATTATCAAGGCCAAACTGTGGATAGACGAATGTAGCGCAAATGTTCACAATATGGAGTTCAAAGTGTAATGCAGGCATTGCAAGAGAGGCAAGAACTCAATGCTCCCAAATATTATTGGAAAAATATTCCCCTGGAGTGCAGGACTTGACAGCACCAGATGATGATGACTAAGTGCTTTAATCATCCTCTGCCCTTTACTCCTACGTTCTCCTACGCCTTTGACTTACTTCATCCAATACCACAGAATATTATTACGTTAATTGAGACAAGCATTCATACACATAAATATTTATCACAGTTAATGGTGAGCTCCAAGGCCATTAACACAGAGGGATCATTCTTAACTCGGCTCCTTCACTTGTTAATGTTGCGCCACTTATCCATTTCAATCACCTGTTGATAAAAATGAGCCAAAATACTGTTTAGTTTTCCCCTCTTGTCTGTCTCAGGATACAGCCTACATCACTCAGTTAACAAACACCTTTTTGATGGTTTAGGAAACCAAATACAAAATAAGTATCGCAAATAGTTTTATGAACCTGTTTTCATAATGGCAAATGGCATTTGGGTGATTTTGTTCTTACAAAGTGGCATTTTCATACGAAGCGCACAGCGGTTACCATTGTCCATTTGGTAATTAGGAAACTCTAATTAACTTAAGCACCCTGAAGTGAAGGGACAGGCACGGTTGGTGGTGTCAGTAATGATCAGCTGGCACAGTGCAGTGGGCTGCTCTGTTCTATGGTGGCACAATATGAATCAAACTAAATAAAATAGTAATGTAAAAGCAACACAAATATTACCAGTTAAGGCCGAATCAGTTCTGAAACTTCTCATTACATATGGACACCCCTGCTCTAAACTGTAAAACAAAATACACCTTTTCTAATTCAAGGAATGTTATCTAGTCTCTTTGAATGTGGGGGCTCACTCTGCAGTTATATTAGCTACTAGTTTTAAGGTGGTGTTGAAGTGACTGGTGCCTATCAACAAAAGGCTCCTATTTCACTGTAGATCAGTTCTGCCCCCAGTACTTAGGCCACACCCCCTTTATTACACATGAACCATCTCTCATGGACTCTTGTGGGAGGCATCATTGCACTCAACAGGAATGAATTAATCGTGTTGTGTTTGTGTGAAAGGGACACACTGATGCATGGTTGCAGCCATTTCTTGCTTACAACAACCGAGTACCGGTATATGCATGATTCATCTGACAGCTTGATTTCAACTTGATTTGATAAAGATGGCACATTCACACTTCATTTGCTCTGGAAATCATTCATGCTAGTTTTGAGCTGATGTGTCAATGTTATTTGTGGGTAAAACCTCTACTGGGATTGCACTGATGTCTTGTTGATGGAAACGGTTATCCATGATGGATGTCGGGCCATAAACACAAATGTATCTTTTGTAATCCCAGCCTGGTGGAAATTATTCACACTCCCTCTAAAACAGGTGTAGCATGCGGTATGTGAAAGTGGTATGCATAAACACTCAGGGTCAGTGATTCATGAAATTAAGGCCCTTTATTCTGTGTTATGTGCTTGTTGTGTATATTGCAAAAACAATCCTGTTCCTTATGTGGATATTAAAGCAAGCTGCTCTAATGCCAACACTTGCACAAATAGGATATAGGAAGCAGCTAGAGAACATCCATTGTATTTTTTATATATTTGTTTTTCTCAATTATCTTGTTAATATATTTGTTTTCTTCCTTCTAATACTCAAATGGCATCGTTGTTGCCTTTCTTTCAGTCTCAAGGGCAAAGGTAAAAATAACTGTACTTTATTCTGTCTTTCTTTGTTGTAATTCTCTGTATTTCTAAAGGCCAACACTCTGCCTTTCTCTCTGAAGGCTCGTCCTATTTCTTCAAGGGGAAGGAGTACTGGCGAGTGCCGAGCAGCGACATGGAGGCGGAGGCAGGATACCCCCGCTCCATCGCCAAAGACTGGCTGCTGTGCACCGAGATGCAGGCAGACTCTCCGGACACGGAGACGAGACTCAACGTGCAGCATCAGCCGGACCACGCAGAGAACGGGTTCGAGGTGTGCTCCTGCACCTCGGACTCCGCCTCCCCTTTAGGCACCCGCCCCTCCCCCTCCCCCCTGTGGCTGCTGCCCCCCCTCTGGACGCTCTCGCTGGCCCTCCGCTCTGAACTGCTATGATGCCAAAACATGGGACGAGGTTCCTGAGCTGATAGTTGGAGGATGAATGGACACTCAGTGCAAGCAAAAACTGGAATATTTCCTTTCCCAGTTTCATTCGGTATCCTTTAGCTTATTTTGCTGTTATTTATTTTACATGATGCAAGTATTCAACCTCATGGACATCAACCCATTCATTGACTGAAATGCCTCATCTCTTCAAGGGAAAGGTTATAGAATCGTATTCCAAGAGTAATCATTTGTGTTCATGTCCAGCAGGTTAACCTCTGCAAGGCCTCACGTACAGACGGGTTCATCCTGAGCTGTAGGCAGGCTTTATTACGTAAAGTACGTACAATTCGCAACATTTGATTACAATTAGTTCCAATTAACAAGTAGATGGTTCAAGATTCTGCCTCTACCCGAATAAGGTGGAGGTGATAGGAATTTGTATGGGTTGTTTAAAACACTGAAAAATGACTTTTGAAAAAAATAAACACATAGTAAGTCCTTACAAGGATGGTCGCAGGGATATTTGCAATTATAAAAGTAATTTTTGTTTACTTTGCCGTGTGCACCACTAACACTTTTCAACCGCCTAACATTCAGTGTGAACACCAATACTGCGAGAGCGGTAAGGATGGATGGACAGAGGAACTTCTGCTCATGTACGTATTCATCATTTCCAACTCAGATTCTGAAGCATTCCTCGCTCTTAGTTTGGTTGTATCTTTTATATTAAATTTAGATGAATAATATTCCTGTTTATTTGACATTGCGTCGATCAGGTCGTAGAGTTTATAGAGGTTTTGTTGGACTGATGGACATTTACTTTATCACCCCTAGCTCCTTCTGAAGAATAAAAACGTGTTTTATTCTTGCTGTAAAGATATATATTACCTAGAGACGGATATATTTGAGTTGAAAGGTTCTGCAGTTGATGCATAACCAAGTGGACTGTGTATATTTTAAGCTGTGTTTTCTAATGTAAAATATTTTTGTATAAAATAAAATCTGAATGACTTTAAATTGTGACATAAATTCGTATCGGGATGCATTATCTTATTTTTTTAGCACAGTGTTGCTGCTGTGTGGGTTTGAGAGCGGCCTTAGTGCCATTGAAAGGATTCGGCCTTGGAGACAGATGAAGGTAACAACGACAGCTTGCCGACACCAACTGGGAGCCGCTCTCAACTCTGATGTTCTTAAGCATGTTTTCTCTTGTAATGGTCACTGCTGCTCGTCAGCAATGCAAACCGCATTGTGTCAATCACACCCTCACTCTGAGTCTGCTGCTGGCAGAGGATTATACAGTGTAACCATGTAATGTCACCTAATCCAAAAATATTCAGGAGCTCAGATACTACTTATTCACAAATCAACGTCGACAGGATGCCAGGCCTGTCGAGTATTGGTAGAGCACTGTCTTTTTTACGTAAAAAGCCCTACTTTTTGAGTGAGTGAGTTTTATAAATTGATCAATCAAGAAAATAGCATATTAATGAGATCTTTTTTTTAAAAATCTTTTTATTAACTTTTTTTGCAGACATGGCACTTTCAGCACATTATATAAAGTACAGGACAATTTGTCTGTTAAAGGAAAGACAAATACCCATCCCCTATCCCCACCCCTACCCCATTAGATCGTGGTCCCAGAAAAAACAGTAATAATACAAATGCATAAAATAATAAATACAATAAAATAAAAAACTTGCATCACGAAGTCACAGGAAACATTTTAATGGCACAAATTATGATTGACGAATTAACCATCACACCACATAAAGTTAGAAATGCTGTGTTACTAATACATGTTACTTAAAATCATATTTAGTTTGTGCTGGTAGAGACCTCAAATGATCTAAATAAAACACGCAGAGAAGTCTGCAGGATTTCTCTGCTCGGTCTAGAGCCTTCTCAAGCTGCAGGCTGAACCTCGAATTAGTCTTGAAGGTAAAACCCGGGGCAAATGAAGTCCTTACACCACTAAATGTATTGCTGCGAGCCATAATGATCTAAGGAGACTCTTTGATTCCTATCACCTTCTTTTCTCTCATCTGAATTTCAGCAGCTGAACAGTGAGAAGATATAATTAGACAGATTTAGGAGAGCAAATCCGAAACCGTAACACTCTGGATTGGGGGACAAAAACAGGAATGTGAATTTGTAAATGTCCCCCTATCCCCAGTGGAAATTACAATTAACAGCACAAATTGACACCCAAGGCATGCACAGCAATGAGGTACACATGTGTGCATATCTCTGTGTGGAGGTTTACTCTACCCAAGGGCTGCGGATGAACCCCAACCATAATATTGCAGACCCATTCGGTTTTGAAGTAAAAAATTAAGTTGAAAAAGTCACTCAATCGCCACTTCTGCCAACAGCAGCAGTTTGCCTTCCCATCCTCTTGACACACTCCAGTGGTGTTAATTAACTGGTGATGCTCAGCAGCCACCAGGAGAACACCTGCACCCACAGGCACAGGCAGCGGGATGGGACACTTACTACCAGAACAATTAGGTATTTCAATGTAGAAATACTAGAAATACGAATGTAAAAATCGACACTTTGCTATTTCACGGGATTCGTTAAAATACTGTCATCATCGTAAGAGCTTCTTCTAGAGTCGCCACATGGCACTCTCCTGCTTAAGTCTCCAGATGGGCCAGGCAGAACCATTCAATCACAGCGTAACCAAAATATTCTAGAGCAGTACATCTGAGAATTTGCAGTGGGATAGTTAACAGGACAAGAGCGTACAGTAGGAGGACAGGAAGTGAGAGATTAAGGGAAAAGATACACAGGGTGAGAAACAGGCAGAAACAGCACTGAACTGAAAAGGACAAATAGCTGTAGAGAAAGGAAATGTAAATGTCATCTCCAGAGAGATAACACCAAAGATAAAAAGACAATTTAGCATTAAGAACATAATCCACAAAGGAGTTAGGAGACAGTTTACCCACGGCTCATATGGTCTGTTTATTGACAAGCATTACAACTAGGGCCTTTTTTTAAAGTGTTGACTCATTTACATTTCGAAAAAAAAGTGGACAAATGAGTGCTACATTAAGTTCTAACAAGATGATAATCTTTGGAAGAATAATTGACTACCTAAACCAATTCAATTAAAGAGCTTTATCAGCATGACCATATTTACATACAGTATTGCCAAAGCTCTGTGCAATTGCAAAATCCATTCACAAATACCTGAAACAAACTAAATTCACAAGATTCCTTCTCCAAACAATGTCCATAATAAATCATAAAGCGAAGAACATTCTGCATAACAGCCCTGACCAAAAAAGAAATGGCATCAAAGGTACATTCTGCGATGCCTATATCATTTAACCGAGACATTTCTCATGGTACACGTATACATACATTGACATTTACCCAGCAGTTTATTGCAGCATAAGGAGGACTCTCTTTTTTGAAGTTCTTATAGGAAGATGGATATTGTTCTCTTCTCAGATCTTTCACATTTTATTGTAAGTGTGTCTTGCAATATGGAGGTGCAAAGTGCTTTGAAGTAATATGAATTCTGAACTATGACGTCTTTCAGACACTCTCTTAGTATTGCTGGTAGTTCGGTAACCCCCCCCCCCACACACACACACACACACGATTATTTCTGTGAGTGTGTGTTTGTTTGTGTTCAGGCTCTTTGCTTTCAGGAGAGCACTCCACAGAACGGGAGGTGGTGTTCTGGGGGGGGGGGAGAGCAGCTGTTGTTGTGACTGTCCATTCTGCCGTTGGCCTGTCCTCACACACACATCAAAGAGCTAGGAGCAAGACCCCTGAAGCTGGCACAGGGGCAGAATACACAACACACACCTCCAAACAACACACACCTCCAAACACCTGACAAGGGACAGCGCTGGGGCCGTGGGATAACGACACAGAATAAAGAGCAGTTGCTTTTGGACCACAATGAAAACAACCCAATTGTAGGAACTGAAGAAAGTTGTGTTCAAACCTGTTTTGACCTCACACATATAGATTCAATATGTTGAATGCACATGGAATACTCATGAGTTATAAATCCCACCATGTAACTCTCTAACGCCCTCCGCCAGCATAACTAAACTCATATACAAGTGGGTTCAGCCATGCTACAAATATGTAGATTTATTTAAATATGTGAGATACTGCTGTGCAGGCATGGATCCTTTTCTTTAACTGGAAATGACACCCGAAGGCCTTTGCACCCATTATCAATGACAGGGTTCATGTAGGCCGGGCAGAGCCAATCCATCAGTCTGAGGGGAGGCAAACTGAAGCTGAAATATTTACCGCTGGAGCAATTTCCTTCAAAACTCAGAAGGTGTCGCAGTGAGAATGTGGTGGGATGTTAACTGCTGTAGGAAACGATTCAGCGCTGCTTTCTGAACATGTGTCTGAGTTTTTAAACAACATTATTGTTCAAGCTTTCTAGATAATGCTAAATAAAGAAAGACTCACAACAGGAAAGTCCTGAGTTTGAATTGTAGTTTTGGTTCTTCCCATTGAGGTTTTTCTTGATAGTTTTCCCTTCATACAGGGGTTTCTGATGGTGAGTTAGTCTTTAAACTTCCCATGGCAAGCAACCATTATCGCAAATAAAAGTAAAGTGTGGATTAGCTATTAAACTAAGTATTAGCTCATACTGATTTTTATGGTAGAGATAGGCAACTTTAATTCATTCTTAAAACCAGTACAAATATGCAAGCAAGTTAAACTATACTAATTTTCCCATATAAACTGTTGGCTCTCTGCTGCCCTCTGCTGGTGGTGAAATATGACATTTTAACATGAACTGATCAGCAGGGCGTTTTTTCAATAAAATCACTGGATCAGACTCATAGACTGTAGATAACTTTTGTTTATTTTATATACAAATCAAATAATGTCAAAACAGACAAGTCTGAACAATATTCTTATAAACAAGAAATAGTAGTAGTATTTACAAAAAAGCGTGGAAAATATACTTATAAAAAATAATGTGTATACAAAATAAAAGTAGGAAATATCCTCTGAAAAAAATCAAAGGTACAAAAAAAACTTGTAGGCTGCAACATACCACAACATGGTCAGCTTTTTGTATTGGTCTCCATCACCGTCACCTTCCTGCCTATCAAGCCTAGCCATGTTGGTGCTGCTCTAGGCTGTCCAAAGCACGTTTGAACTCATCATTGGACTCCTGCTCCAGCTGAAGCATGGCCTGGCGATGCTCCAGTAACCTCTCCTGCCTCTTCTCCATAAACAAGAGAAGGCCAGATGACAAATCCCGCTTCCTTTTAACTACAAAGGGAAACATACAAGTCAACACAGTATTCATGACATTTTATATGAGATGTATATTAGCCTATAGATATAGGCTACTGTGTAATGAAATGTTTGTATTGTTATTATGGCCGCAGTTTCATAACTTCAACAACTACTACAATGACTATGCCATGATAAATGCACATGGCAACAGGGAACAGTATTACTATTATGACCACTGTAAACCTTACCCTGTTTGTGCCGGCCCACTGGCCGGGTTAGGGTCACTGGGAGCTGAGATTCCTGGGAAGAGCTGCTTGTGGCAAGAGGAGACCGTTGCATGTGCACTAGCGTGCTACACGCCGACGGTAATGGTGGTTCCGACACGGTATACTCCAAACCAGATATTTCTGTTAACACAATATAAACACAATGAACAAAAGTAACCCGTCAACAAATCATAAATCGTTAGTGAGAAGAAAGAAGAGTCATACAGCAACTGACCTGTGGAATTATTGATATTCTACTTTACAACTCCTGAAACAAACTTTGAAACTCAATTAAAAAACCCACTCCCTGTGTTTCACCAAGATGATCCAACTTTGTATCTGTTACTGTTGCTCTTTTTTCTTTTCCTGCGCTCTCTCTCAAGGGCTTTTTCCTCTGGCTTTCCTTCCTCTTGCCCTTCTCTTCTTTATTTTTTAAAAACTTTATTTTAAATTGTTTGAACAATACATAACACAGAAAATCACATTGACAAACAATACACAAAACACACAATGCATATATATATATATATATATATATATATAACCTAAACAGAGAGCAGAACGTTTATATTCCAGTGAGACTCAGTTCGGTCACTCAATATGCCCCATGGCTGAATCTGTGATTTGTCAAGGGATCTCCTTCTTCTTAATTCGGTAAGCATTTGTTTCAAGATGGTGTCACTGTTTATTATTGTCTGATTTAATATAATCTTGCATCTCGTTTTCCAGATCTGCATACACGTGATTCAAATGCTTGCCCTTCTCCTTGTCTCGCCTTGCCCCCTCCCTTACTCCTCTAAATTATTCAGCTAAATTGTTCCATTAGCTTCTCTTCTCTTTCCCTTTCTTTTCAATTTCCTGTAATTTACCAAGCTAAAAAGTCATTAATGCCTTGAAAACATGAACATCTTTTTAAACATCGGTTTTAAAATAACTTGAACGAGGACTTGCGGTATATTTATTTTTCCTGCCTGTTAATTTCTTTCCTTGTATACGTTCTGTTTTTTATTAACAACATGAATGCACCTGAAAATGAACAAGGGGTCAGCAGCCTCAATGCCTTTAATACATTAAATTTAAACAGTGAATTCCTGTGTAGACATATTACCTGTCTTCAGGTCAATCTTAGAAAACCTCAAACATGATATTTTACCACCAAAGTGAGAATGAATAGATTCATTTTCCACCTTCAGGTTTTCCTAAGCCTCTGCCAAAACACCTCTCTACAATCCAATAATGAAAGTGCAGGGTAGAAATTGATAGACATAAACGTCTTCATTCTTTGCAATAATTCAGAATGTCTTTGGTAACTGCATTCCTCCTAATAACATGTTTGCTCCAGTTAAAGAGCATTATGTGTTGTTAAAGGCCCTTCAGAGAGAGTTCTTTTCATTATTATATTAGGTGCAGAAAAGTTAATTTTCCCAACTGCATTTGACAGCGTGCTCAGCAGACCGGGGAATTGCAGTGTGCAGAAACTGCTGATTTCCTACAGGCATTTCTCAATCCCCCGGCAGTACATGTGAATGTATTCAAGATTAAGTATACATATGGGAGGAAAAGTTGTTTTTCTAAATGTTTTGCATCATCATAATGTTTTCTATCATCTTATCCTGTGTGTGTTCATTTATATATGTGATTGTATTTATTACTCATTATTCATACTACAAATACAAGTCTATTCATCACAAATTTGCTAAAACCTTGTTAACTTTGCCTCTTTCGTCTGGGTTATTAGAAAAATGCATTGGTATTTTTCTATTCATGTAATTTGCATTGTGGGCATTACCAATCAAAGTTCACAAATACAAGGCAATAGTGTATATGTATAATGTATAAGTAGATGGATTAGTAGCTCTCATTCAGAGTTTATAAGGACATTTCCAGTAGGTGGCAGTATTAGCAAATAAGAGCTCCAGTTCAACTTTAATTTGGTTTCTGGAAATGTCTTCATCATTCAAAAGTTGATAGAAAAATAGAATTGTGGTGCTTTATCAGAATCAGAATCCGTTTTATTACCAAGAAGGTTTACACATGGGATTGGAGAGACACAGAAAGAAGAATACATAAAAGCAAAGGCTAGTAATAGTATGTCCTGGCATGACTTCTGGATCCAATTTTAGGGATACGATTGTGTT
Organism: Notothenia coriiceps; assembly: GCF_000735185.1. Classification (NCBI taxonomy): domain Eukaryota; kingdom Metazoa; phylum Chordata; class Actinopteri; order Perciformes; family Nototheniidae; genus Notothenia; species Notothenia coriiceps. Next base: position 37,504 of record NW_011342297.1, on the reverse strand, counting down.
AAATAAATTAAACTTTGCTTTAAATGTTACAAAGCAGATTCACAATGATATCTTCGTGTTGTATCTCAGTCTGACACAGATGAAGATGTAATGGATTTGGCCTCCACACACAAACACACAACTCTCCTCCTGGGTTTCAGATGACTTTCTTTGGGGTGTACCTCAGATAATTCACCTCACCCATCCAGCCACTCATCTTCCACCTCATGCCTCTGAACTGCCGCCACCGAGGCCATGCACTGCGTCTTCCAGCTGCATGCTTACTCTAACTTTTCGAAACTGTCGAAACCACCACCATTTCCTGTGCCATGAGTTATTTTTACTGCAGCAGAACTGATGCATCACAGAAACCAGGCACAAAACAAATGCAATGCAGGGGAAATACTACTTCCAATCTTGTGATGTGCAGTTTACAAACAGTGAAGTAACACGAATCCAATGAAAAACTGTTGACAGTACTTCATTTGCATTCCAATTACAGCAGTGCCAAATCATGCTGAAACACTATTAGAAGAAGCAGATGTTAGTGATATCCTCCTCTATACACCAACTTGACTTTGTAGCAGAGCTGCAGAGGTGACACACGCCACAGGCAGGAACACTGAATCCCTTCTGCAGGCCTGAAGTTGATTTAAGAACAGGAGGAATGTTCAAACATGCCCACAGTCAGAGCAGAAAGGCCTCACAAAGGCATCAAGACACTCGTTCTAAAGAGTGTTGAAAATTCAGGGGCGGTCATCAGGTAAATCATATGATGATGCAGTCCAGTTGGTATTAACACTACTTTGTGTACACCATAGAGGCACTATTTGTTGCTTTCCCAACTATGAGCTCTCTGATTTCTTAAAGGAGTCATTAAGGTCGAACAAATATAACAATATCTAAACCAAGGTACCATTTTTGATGCATGTTGGCAACACTAAAGTTAAACCAGGTTTATAGTTAACCTTTGACATTTTGCTTAGTATGTTCTTCATCTCTATAAGCATGGTAAACAATGTTAGCCTTTTTACAGATACTTAAGATAGGCAGAGTTTAACCCCTTATCTAGTTTTTGTTCCTTTTTTCTGGAGAAGCTTTAAGGTTGCAGAAATCCTCCTCGGTCAGACAGTGTCATATATTCTACATTAGCTTGTTCAAACGTCCTTACGTTCAAGACCCTTAGGATCCGTATTTTATATGTATGAACCTTTCACCAAATGGAACTATTCAGGATGCTTTGATAATCTTATATTCACATTTCCCCCCAAAACCAGCCTGGAATATTCAGTTGTCTTTGAGACTTCACTAGAATTTAAACAAAGAAGAAATGCCCCCCGATGTAACTCATGTAGGATTTAATTAATTGGGCTGTAAACTCTGAACATTGTCCTCTCAAGTCCCACACTGCTGCTCTTCCCTTCCTCCCGTCAGTCTTTCATGTTAACGGGCTGCTAACTGCTGGCACCTTCAGAGACCCTTTCCTCCCAGACTATGGAGGCCGTATGGCGTGGGGGGGGCCGGGCCAAATGGCCTCATAGGATTAGCAGCATTGTCAAGGCCGCAGCTCCCATCACCTCTGTAATCTTACGATTTGTTTGCAATACACAACCAGAGCTGCCAGGAAGGGACTTGTTTGTCTGCTCTCCCCC